>NC_137467.1:44567294-44690832 GCF_964235325.1 Thermobia domestica
CTGGTCTCCCACTCCAACGGCGTGTACTCGAACCGCTTAGGCATGAAGGAACTCTGGCAAAATCGAAAACTCATAAGAAACTTATATATGGAAAAGAAATAAGTTAGAATAGGGTAAGTAATGACAGAGGGAAATTAAATTGGAAGGTCAGTTGGACAGTTGTGTTCTCTCTTACTGACGTTATTAATACCTATTTGGTCTAGGAATTAATTCGTGCGGTTGGTACGCACACATTGAAGCTGTAGTACAAACACAAAATACATAAATACCTTAAGAAAAATATTGTCCATCGCTAGCCACCACTTTCGCCCATCTGTCAGGCAATGTACGGATTCCATGGCGAAAGAAGTCCTCATCCTTGGAAGCGATCCAGTCAGAGACCCATGTTTCGATATCTTCTGAAGAAGTAAACCGCTGTCCAATCAAATCGTTGTTCATGCAATCGAACAAGTAGTAGTCCGAAGGAGCAACGTCTGGTGAATACGGCGGGTGGGGTAAAACTTCCCATCCGACATTTTCTAAATAGGTTTTGACCGGTTTTGCGACATGTGGGCGAGCGTTATCATGTTGAACAATAAGTTTATCATGTCTGTTCTCCCATTCTGGTCGTGTTCTGGCCAGAGCTTGCTTCAAACGCATTAATTGTCGTCGATAACGTTCTCCATTCATAGTTTCACCCGGTTGCAGCAGCTCATAGTACACCACACCTTTCATATCCCACCATATGCAGAGCATAATCTTTGCACAGTGAATATCTCGTTTTGGTTGTGATGGACCTGGTTCACCTGGTTTCACCCAGGCCTTTTTTCGTTTAGGGTTCTCGTAATGGATCCACTTCTCATCACCCCTTTCTGCTCTGTCGTTGAAGCAGCAATTCGCAAATGGTTTTTCGTCTTTCAACGTCTCTGTCTTTCAATTCATGTGGAACCCAATGTGACATCTTTTGAATCATTCCCATGGCTTTCAAGCGTTTGGAGACTGTTGTTTGATGAACGCCTAATGCTGCTGCAAGTTGTTCCTGCGTTTGACACGAATCCTGCTCGAGCAATGCTGTCAATTCTTCGTCTTGAAATTTTTTTGGCTGTCCAGCTCGCTCTTGGTCTGCCAAGCCGAAATCACCACTTCTAAACCGTGCAAACCACTTCTGACACGTTCGCTCAGCTAGAGCATGGTCACTATACACTTCCACCAAAATACGATGACTTTCAGTCGCACTTTTCTGCATGTTAAAGTAATGCAGCAGGACACCCCGCAAAAACACTTTATCAGGCACAAATTGCGCCATGTTCACTTAACTACAAACTGGTGTTGTTGACGCTTTAATCCACTGCCCTATACTACGAACGATACGCGATGACAGGGGTTTGCAACACATGTGTGTATACACGGAACTGTGGGACGCTCCGTTCGTTGCGCCATCTCTTGTCCACCCGCACGAATTAATTCCTAGACCAAATATATAGAAGAGAAAGCGGAAAAGATTGATTGATTGATTGATTTTAGTTTAGCGTCCCTTTCAGCAGCGAAGCTATATGAGACGTGGAGCTACTGATTAACGTGGAATCCGAACCACATGAGCTCCCGCCGGGAATTGAACCCGGGTCTCCTACGCCAAAGGCGCATACGCTAACCGCTTAGCCACGAAGGAGCTCGAAAACGGAAAAGAACATATATAATGAACACGGTATTTGTAATGACGTAGAATAAGTGTGCGCAGTTTGCAGATTATATTGCTTATAGATTTTACTTGCTCAGATATAATTCAACCATACAAATCATTCTTTGATTCTTTTTTTGTTATTCGTCCATACCTTCCATCACATTCCTTAGCACACGTTTCCTCGTAGTCGTGCTAGTGTCATATATAATAAAGATTGGCACACATGTTTTTGCTACATTGTTTCTAGATTTATTCCAGAACAGAATATGGTTCTCAACCAAACATTATGACATAATTGAAAAGCTGATTGCAATAAGAAGTATAGAAACAGATAGGGGAGAAAGAGGGGAAATGTGAAAGAGAAGAAGTGCGAAACAAAGATGGAGAAATAGGAAAAGGAAGAGACAGGAAGAGCTGGAATGATAAAGCAGGAGCGAGAAGACAAGTGAGAAGTTAGAAAAGGAAGAGAAAGAATGAGGTAAAGTGAGAAGAAGGGGAATGGGAAAAAGAGAGATCAGCGAGTAAGAGGAAGACAGAAGAAGAGAAAGACAGTAAAAGTGGTAGAGAGAGAATAAAGAATAAAGAGAAAGAGTAGAGAGAGAATAAGTAGAAAGAATAAAGAAAAGAGGCAGAGTGAGAGGAAAAGTGAGAAAGAAAAGAAATTGGAGAGAGAAATATAGTGATATTAAGAGAAAGTCACAAAAATAATAAACTAGCAAGAGGAAGAGGAAGTCAGGGAAAGAGGTAGAATGAGAAGGAAAAACAAACTAAGAAGGAAAGTGAGAAAAGAAGAAAAACCGAGAAAGGGAGATGAAAGGAAGAGAGAAAGGAAGGAAACTGAAAGAGAGAAGATGTAGAGTAAAGGGGAGAGAGAGAAAAGAAGGGGAAAAAAGAATAGAAAGAAGGAGAGGTAATGAAAGAGATAGATAGAATAATAGATAGAGGAAGATTGAGAAATAGTAAAGCACAGAAATAGATACAAAGAAGCGATAGAGAGAATGGGAGATGAAGAGAATAGCAGGTAGAGGGTGATATAAGAAAGAGAAAAGAGCAGAGAGGAAAAGGGAGAAATAGAAAGACAGTGAGAGAGTAAACAGAAAGAGAGAGAGAGACAAAGATAACGAGAAAAAGGGAACTTTCTAAAAATTCAGAATTGTGATGAATGAATACAAATGTGTTGATTAAACATCACTCAGGTTAAACATGTTATTACTACAGTCTTTCTTAACCAAAAACAACTTTCTACTTTCTTTTCCATCGTCAGTACAATCATATAGAAGTTGCTATCCGATTCGTGTTTTCGTATATCCATGTCTATTGTCTGCATGGTACAATAATTATTTGACATGCCTTTGTTTGCCACACTGAGGGAGCAAATGGCAAAATCATCAGAATTACCATTGTTATGTCATCGTGGTACCTTGTATTATTTACTTCAATTAAGACTAGAGCTAGCTCAGGCGTTCTCGGGTTAATTAATTTTTTTTAGCCTGGATGAATACAATACAAAACAAGCCAAGGTGAACCAAACTCAGAAGTTTCCGGCGTCAAAACTGTATAACATAACCTTGCTTGCACAGCCGAATCTGTTCGTGGCCGAACCTGGCTACTAAATGTAGCACTCTTTATTCCTTAAACGATAGGCTACTTGCCCACCATATTTGGTTCGGTTCCGGTCCCTAGTTACCGAGAAATGAAGTACTACATACAAAATGAGACGATACTGTTCCTGGCCGGTCCAGGACACCAAATATTCCGATCTGTATTTTATAGATGCTTGGCTAATTTCCTGCCAAATTTCTTTCAGATCCGGCCAGTAGTTACTAAGAAATAAATACCACATACACACATAGCCATATATACAGGGTGTTTAATAAGTAATGGTCATAAATTAAACCGTAGATAGTACACGCCAAAACTAACAAAAAAGTCTTAGTAAACATGTGTCCGCAAACGCTTCGTTAAAGAGATAGGGACTGTCGAAAGTGTGGGAAAATGAAGTTTAAAGACGAATATCTCAAAAAGTATGAACCGGACAGAGGGCGGTCCAATGAATGACTATCGAAGTCAGACTTGCGCTATGCAGAAATACATGGTTGATAATTCTGCAATGCGCGCGCAAGGGATTCCCCAAAGGAACGGAGGGATTCCCGGAAAAATGTCCAAGGAAAGGGGACTCGAGATAAACATCGAGGGCGAGTATATCCACCAGTAATTCATAAGTCGTGGTACCAGGTCGAAAGCTGGAAAAGATACAAAATGGCGGAAATGTTTAAGTGCCGTGTGTGGTTGCATAGCCAGCAGGAATTGAGAGAGGCAATCGAAGTGTGGTGATGTACGTTGTAAATGACACCAGGAAGAACTCCTACAACTAATGCATACGTACAAGTGTGGCAGCACTTAGATACATCAAACGGTATGCAAGGCACTGATGAAGAATTATGTGCTAAGCAGTTAACGTAACGAATATCCGCAAACTGGATTGCAATGGGAAAAGCATGACAACATTCGAGTGTGTGGGAGGCGAATCTGAAACATTCCGCATGTTGATCGCGTAAGTGTATTACAAGAAGCAAAAAATGATGGACATCAACAAAACAAAACGTCATGTTGGCAATGTGTACAGTATTAATCATAAGGTAACAGTAAGTATCCAGATGTGTAACCACAGAAGAGATGCATGAGAAATTAACTTACCTTTATCATTAAAGTAAATGTTGGAAGTGTCGTCCATTCATGCGAATGCATTGTCGTATCCGTCTTCTCAAAGATCCACGTACGCGTGATAACATATCGGCATCCTGTTGAATATGTCCGCAACATTTTCCCACCCTTCCTCGAAGGCCTTCTAATGTTGCAACAGGGGTAGAATAAACTTGCGATTTCACATGGCTCCAAAAAAAGATATTTAAAGGATTTAAGTCCGGGGAGCACGGTGGTCAAGCAATAGGACCCCCAAGTCCTATCCACTTTCGTCCGAATCGGGCATGTAAATGTCCTCTGACACGGTTAAAGAAATGTGCTGGCGCTCCATTATGCATAAACCACAGTCGCTGACACCTATCGAGAGGTATATCTTCGAGTAGAAGCGGCAAATCCTGTTGGAGAAATCAACGGCCTCTACCGCATTCCCGTTTGCTTTGCCGTACATAAAGTGCATGTCAGCATACTCAATATTACTGTACATTGTATCAATGGCAGGGTAAAAAATAATTTAGCAACACACTAATAGCACTAATTAACACTGCACAATAGTATCCCCGTGGCTTCGGAACACTACTGAAACTATTGCACTGTTCCCCGCAATACGGTGAAGTAAGTACATCCACAACACTGTAAAGGCACGCTCATTTGACACCTCTTCAACACACAGAACTACTACATTTACTGTAGGCGAGAAAGACAAGTGAAGACAACTACTCCGGTACGACGAAAGTATGTAGACTTGTAGCAGAACCCTTCAGGAAACATCATAAACAAACGTGGAAAGGCGAGCATGTTTCCAATTCACGTCTGTAATCGAAACAATGTAGTTTTCTTCCATTCCATATTTCCTGGCTTACCAGCTGATTGACAAGAACTGCATGCACATTTTTTTTCTTTACGTATACATACAGGGGATGAACCAAATAATGAGCAACCTACAGGCGCTCGATTGATTGAGTTATTGTTGCTTTAAACGAGCTTAGGAGCTTCGAAGGACGGGACCTACGATTTGGAAAATCTGGGATCAGAACTACTGCATTCAGTGGGCACTTCAGCGGATTTGAACCCGCAATATCATGCACCCAAGGTGAGCTCAACGTCTGTTGCAACCCCGATTCAGTATTTCCAGCTGGCTTGCATGTTCTACCAGTGTTCCTTTCGGTCATTCCATTCATTTTCGCGCATCGTTTGTTTTACCTTGGTATTGGTACAGTAAAAGACTACTCTGTACATGTGCATTCGTCTTAGGAATGTGCTCTGAAGTAGTTTACAACATGCACCACCACCTTTCTTCGATTGCCTCTCTCATTTCCTGCTGGTTATGCAACCACATATGACACGTAAACGTTGAAACATTGTCCACCATTTTGTATCTTTTCGAGCTTTCGACCTGGTACCACGACTTATGAATTACTTAATGGTGCATAGACTCGCCATCGATGTCCATCTCGAGCCCCCTTTCCTTGGACAATTTTCCGGGAATCCCTCCGTTCCTTTGGGGAATCCCTTGCGTGCGCATTGCAGAGTTATCAACCATGTATTTCTGCATAGCGCAGGTCTGACTTCGGTAGTCATTCATTGGACCGCCCTCTGTCCGATTCATATTTTTTGTGATATTCGTCTCTAAACTTCATTTTCCCACACTTTCGACAGCTCCTATCTCCGTTACGAAGGGTTTGCGGACACATGTTTACTCAGACTTTTTTGTTAGTTTTGGCGTGTACTATCTACGGTTTAATTTATGACCATTACTTATTAAACACCCTGTATACACCCCTTCAGTGAAACTATAAATTTCAGCATGCTTATGTCAGGAACTAAAATGATTGAATTAAATGACAATTATAATTATGTAATTACGAAACTATAAAGAACTCACCAATGATTGGTAGGAAATCAGGTACTATCCCTAAGAAACGGAGTTTCTTGGGTCCAGGTATTTCTTCAAACGGTCTGGCATTTTGCCACTCTTCATCCACATCAATACCAATATTATTGTGTATATCCGCTGCTGCAGTGACACTTGTTTGTTGACGAATAATCTGAAGAAAGCTTTTGATGAACCGGCTCTTCAACCGAAGAACGTTTGCAGATTTGCTCATGACGACCTTCAAAATATAAATACAGTAAGTTATCAGCAGCTATTCAAAATTTTAAAGCTTAGGATGAATTTTATGATATGATATACTTTTAGTTTGCTAGTAGATATAGGAAAATACCGAAGTTACGTTTTCAACCATAGGTGAACATTCTCAAGAGGTCATTCCTCAACCTCATTGATCTTCAAAGACAATGCGTGAAGTTTTGAAAATGGCAAAAGTGCTAATTGGTGGTGAGATTCCGTGAGGTTGAGGAGGTTGAGAGGCGATAAGAGGTTCTGAGAGTGAGGGCTAGTGAAATTACGACGTCATGAAAGTCCGTAAGGATGACTGCCAGTGAAATTGAGAGATATTAAGAGGCTAGAGGGTGAGGTTGAAGTATACTGAGTGGCGTGAGAGTGATAGCAAGTGAAGTTGAGGGATGGTGAGGGACCGTGAAGATAATGTTGGGTGAGATGGAGGGTAAATTTAGACTTCATTTCGATTTTGAAAGAAAGTAGAAACCTGTGTTTCCAACATAGACCTACTAGCTACAAGTACTACTATCTGAAAGAAAGAAAACATACGAGATAGTACTACTCAAACATTTCGAGAAAATATCGTAAGTATCGGAAAACATTAAATCTTAATTTTCACTACCGTGTGTTTGTGTCCAATTATTACAGCGATTTCTCCATTGTTGCAAGCATTAACGCAAGTTTGTATGCTCAGCATGTCAAGAACTGTTGTAATTCCGCTTAAGATATCTTCGATGGAGTCGCTCTTTCAACTGGAATTTTATTTTAATGGAGAGGTAGAAATTATGAGGAACTAGGTCGGTTAATGAAATGGGTAGTGGACAATAGTGGTATGTATGTTTCTTGGTCTGACGCAATGACGCGCATGAAATTGCTCCCCTCTCACTTTCAAATTTCTATTTAAAACCGAAGCCAATCGTTTGTTATTGATTGTCTTGAATTGAAACTCAATTATTTCGAACAATACATAGAGATACTTACAAAATATAGTTCAAGGGCCAAATTCACATTGGGCACCCCCACTTTCAATATCCCGTTCAAACCTCAAGCCAATCGTTTGTTTTTCGTTTCTTGTTGATTGTTTTGAAGAGAAAATTCGTTTCGTTTCGAAAAATGTAAACAGTTATTTACCAAAAAAAAAAAAGTTAAGAGAGCGAACTTCGTACTGGTTCCCCAAATTGCAAATTTCGATTCAAAATCAAACCTAAACGTTTGTTTTATTTCGTTATTGATTTTTTCTGAAAAGAAAAAAAGCGCTGCTTTCGAGAAACATACACACATACTTATGAAACAAAATTTGAAATGTAGTCAACTTGACTCTGGCCTTACAGTACAAAATTACAATTCAAAACCCACGCAAATCATTTGCTATTGATTTTTTGAAGACAGAATCGTTTGTTTTGAAAAATATGAAGAAATATTTAGAAATTTAAGTTGAAGTATGAATATGACCAGCTTCACACTCACCCACCAATTTTCAAACTTCAATTCAAAACTCAAAACATTTGTTGGAATCTTCAATTATTATTGATTCCTTTGAACAAAATCCTTTGTTTCAAAAAGTGTGAAGAGATATTTAGGAAATCAAGACGAAGACGAATTCATGTTTGCCACCAATTTTGAATTTTGATTCAAAACTTAACCCTTTGTTTCGAAAAACGTTAAAAGATTTACAAAACAAAGTTAAGGAACAACTTTAAACTGGCCCCACTTTCAAATGTCTATTCAAAAGCCAAACAAATCGTTTGTTACTGATTCTTTTGAAGAAAAAGTTCATTTGTTTCGATAATCACAAAGGGTACTGTAGTTTGAGATGCTACTACTTCACACGGCCCCCACCCCACTTTGAAATTTCGCTTCAAAACGCAAGCTAGCCGTTTATTTCTCATTTCTTGTTCGTTGTTTTGTATATAAAAAAGTTTGTTTCGAAAAACATAAGATATGCTAGAAAATTAAATTTGAATATGGCAAACTTCACACTAACCTCCACTTTTAAATTTAGATTTAAAACCCAACCCAATGGTTTTTGATGGGTTGTTTTTCATAAGACGCACATAAATATTTGAAGTGTGAAGTTGACAACTTTCCTATATTCTCTCTCTCTCTCTCTCTGTGTGTGTCTTTTTTTTTTTTTTTTTTTACATTTTATCAAACAAATTACTTTTATTTGAAAACAGCCTAAAGAAACAATTAATTTGAATAGAATTTTATAAGTGAGGAGCCACCATCAAATTGATAACTAACTTTATTTTGTAAATACATCTTTATACATTTTTCTCGAAACACACGATTTTTCTTTAAAGTTATCAACAAACAATCTTTTCTTCAAAGCAATGAATAACAAAGGAGAAATAAAACGATTGACTTCCATTTTGAATCGAAATTTCAGAGTTGAAAGACAGTGAAGTTGACACCTTCAACCAGGCATAAAAGTGGATCTGGAAAGGTAGGGGGCGGTAGGTAGCGGCATGACGTCACGCCGTTCCCCCTCCATATCTTTGCCCATTGTATGTTTTTAGAAGCTGGGTGGACGTCGTACATGTTGTTTTCGAGGTGGGGGATGGCGTTCTCCCACGTTTACCACTGCCTACAACTTTATTTTGTAAATTTTTGTAACAAGCTACTTTTTTCTTCAAAATGATAAAAATAAATGATTGGCTTCGGCATTGAATCAAAATTTGAAAGTAGGTGGATCACTGTGAGGTTTTTCTCCAACTTTATTTTGTAATTTTCTCAGTAGATTTTCCGAAACAAACTGTATTTTCTTTAAAGCAATCAATGACAAACGAATATCAAACGAAACTTCACACATGCACTCGGATGCTCTTGTTGATTTTCGTTCTAAGAACGAAGAACAAATACCTTACAAGTCTTATCATGTTCAATTCATCCGCTAGGTTTCATTAGCATGCTTTTATGTCAGTCTAACTCGATTTGAAACATAATGGATTGTCTTATTTCTGTTCTCAAATGATCACTTCACCACACACTTTAGAGATCGTTTCTGAAGTTGTAAATAATAACGATCGACCCGAATGTTTACTATTCTCTACACAGTCCAACTACCAACTTTGAAACGCTGTAAGCACTCAAATATTCTTGCTTTCTTAAAGTTTACTCAACAAAAATCTTCCATCAGGATTCGAATACTCTCAGCTGCAGATACAAGCTGCCTCATGTCCGCTGCTACGAATCTCATAGACAGGAAAATATTTGTAATGAATTAAGCAAGAAGAAAAAAACTGGGATTTGAAAACAATTCCACTTGGTAGACCGTCAATTAAAATGCACGTCAAGATGCATCTACTGGCATGAGCTCATACTACTTCTGGTTTAGGAGGAATATTAAAATTAGGTTTTAGGATTTAGGATTTAGATTTCTGGGCTTTCAGCATGTATGGCCATTTTGCCGTCACGTTTGAGAGATGACGTCCCTCGACGAGCACACTATCCGGCGAAAGAGAAGGAAGAAAGCGGCTTGGATTTGCTCTGCATTTGCCTGGTGGGAATGAGGAAAATCCTGGAAAACCACATTCAGGGTGGTTTGCCTGTAAAAGAGTTTTTACACTTTTTCGACCAAGTGCCCCCATCGGGGAATATTAAAATTCTAAAACATTTTGTATAAATGTCACTCTTTATATGTAGGGTGTAAGATGTAATTAAAATTTATGATAGTAAGATGTGACTCTTCACATCAAAAGAAGAAAAAGAACGTCCGCATGTATATGCATGGTTCTAGCGCTGTCCAAAACCCATAGCAAAATGCACTCCAACTTGCGTTATTCCACATAACCGACTACAGAAATCACGTCTACACGGTCCAAGAATGCGTATTTCAGCAATATGCACAAGGTCTTTCAAGAAGATATAAAGGATTCGAAGACATACTCAACTCAAATGTAAAAATGAGTCCAAAGTAGGTAATAAAGAAGCTTTGATAATACGGAATGTCAAATTGTAGGAAGCTGTATAAAAACACGGGAAGACGACAGTTTAACAATTCCTACTGAGGATTTCCGTAGTTTCTCTCACAAGGAAACTTTCGGAAGTGTCACTCACCGATCTGAATGAAACTTTGCATACTTCGAAAAATAATAATAGACACGTTTTTTTTTTTTTTTTTTTTTTTTGGTTTCGGCAATGGCGAATATTTAAGGATGGAAACCACCCTTTGAACTTTAGGGGTGGTCTCCAAGCATAAACAGGAAACGATAATTTAATATAGAAGAAAACACTTCCAGAGGGGTTTTAGGACAGTTAATTCAGAATCTGACGTCAAAATTACAAAATTCAAAATGACAGATCCAATATAATGATTACATTTACAAAATGTCTTCTGGTTTGAAATTCTCTGCAGTTAGCGAAGAACAATTATAGTTGGTACGGGTTATTACGAGAATGTTGCAAATCGATTTGAAAGGGGTTTCCCCTGATTTATGATTTGAAACCCCTTTATTTTAACGGGATGCTTGATTAAAGTTAGTCTCTGCTCCTCCCACTATTTGGGGTGCTTACGTATAGTGAGTTTCCTGACCTCTCACTATGTCAGAATCTCATATATCGTCCGTTATTATAATCATGAATTTATTGAGAAAATACTTCACAGTAATAATACTTCGTAAGAAAAAAACGGCCGATGTGAACATTGTTTACACCAAGATCTCTTTACACAGCAATAACTGTGACAAATCTCTAAATGCAGCATCATCTTCTTCCAAATAACTGTTTTTGTATCACGCATATCTAATAAGATTTGCAAATCTGGGAGAAGAAAACTGACTATGAATCAGTGATTTGGATAGTATAATCTAAATTATACTATTACGGACATGTAAATCTATGTTATAGCTGTAGACGACAATATCAGTAAAATGTCTCAAGAAGTTTTTCCACGACCTAAAGACGAACACATGAAGATGGTGGTTGCTACCAGTTGTTCCTGCAGAATGGTTTCTATTTTAAGGTACTCTTTTATTCGTAAAATAGGTTGAAAAGTTGATGAATTGTGACCACTCCACGAATCTAGTTTCAAAATGGACTTTGCTTTAGACATTGGAGAAAAACCTCTTGAAACCATGATTTCACAAGACTTGATGTTAATTTTCCCGAATTTGATGCTTTCTCAGGGACATTTTCAGAATAATAAAAGGTTGGTTTGGACAATAGGGCCAAATGTTCCACTTTTTTCCTGCAAAATAATTAACAACGGTGATAACAAAATACCATTTTAAAAATTAAAGGCTGTATGGTGTAGCTATGAGTCATAAATATATTTATTGACTATACCACACTTTCTACTGTGTGTGTCCCTGTAAACGCTAAAGTGAGAGGTGCAGAGACTCACTTTAATCAAGCATCCCATTAAAATAAGTACAGAAAGAGGTTTAAAATCGATCTGCAACCTTGTCATAGTAATCTCTGATAACTATAATTGTTCTTGGCTAACTGCAGAGAATTTCAAACTAGAAGACATTTTGTAATTTTAATCACTATATTGGATCCGCCATTTTGAATTTAGTAATTTTAACGTCAGATTCTGAATCAGCTGTCCTAACCCCCCCCTATCAATATGGTTTCTTCTAAATTAAATGATTGTTTTCGGTCTATGCTTAGAGATCACCCCTAACGTTCAAAGGGTGGTTTCCATCCTTAAATCTTCACCATTGCCGAAACAAAACAAAACAAAACAAAACAAAACAAAACAAAAAAAAATACGGGATAGACGGGATCCCATCACATATTAGACGGGATCAATATTATCACTTACAGTATCGTAAAAGACCACATGGTATTTTGTGGGAATAATATATACAATCTACGTAAACTAGAAATAAGCCGTTTCTGTCCAAACACTCTTATATGAGGTATGAACGTGTGAGATTACTACAGGAAGAGCGAAAAGAAATTGGCAGGTATCTTGGGTACATGCTGTTTACGGATGGATTCACATAGAACGCTATAAATGAGTGGTATCGCTGGTCACGTTTTAATCAAAAGATCCTTAGTTCGATTTGGAATCGGAATGAAAAACAAACTGTAGGTAGTGTCCTTACACGTAGTGGTCTTGGTGCTGAGGAATGACGTAAAACCATAACATAACCAGTGCTTTAACATAGTTATGAAAATAGGGGCAATTAATGACCTCTTCCCTCAAAATAGTGGCCATAACGAATATAATTGTAATGGGGTTCACAAACATTTTGTATTTCAATGTTGTCACATTGTTTAACAGCCATGCACATGGACAAGGTATTTCATGGTGAGGTTTGAACCCAGGATCTTTCATGAAGAGGCAACGTGCTATACCACTCACCCACACGTACTATGTAAATTAATCCGTAAACAGCATGAACTCAACTTATTTGCCTATTTGTTGTCGGTCTCCCTATAGTAATCTCGTAAGTTTATACCTCAAACGAAAGCATGGGAAGTTACTGTTAAAACAGGCCTTCAAGTTATCACTTTCCATTTTTTCTATTGAATGTACTCTTTTTTGGACAAAATATTTCTAGTCACCCTAGTTTACACATTAAGTCATTGTGCGTAGTGCACTAAATTGCGGAGAAAAAATGTCCAACAGTCGCAAGCCCGGATTAACTAATCTGGATGCCCGGGACTAGTAAAAATATGAGGCCCCTGATGACTTCGCTTAATATATTTCTGTGAAAGTACAATAGGAAAGTTAAGGGAATACACGTAGTTCTGCGACATGCCATGCATTAGATATTATACGTAATGGAATTTTCCAAATGCATAAAAGAACAAACAGAAACTTACCCTATTATATAAATGTAATAAATAAAAAATAAGTACCTCAAAAATTTCTTTTTTCCTAGCTTTCGTCTTAGCGAATTCCTCTGTCACATCCTGGAAGTCAAGAACTAGTCACCTCATGTTCGATTGATAACAAGGCCAGAGCGGAAATGTGTTCTTCTTGCATTGTAGCACATAATTTGTTCTTGATAAGAACTAGTTCGGACAATCTTCTCTCAGCTTCACAATTCGCGATTGGTATTAAGAGGAAATTCCGGTAAGCAATCTTGGAAAACATCATCAAGATAAAATTTTAAAACATTAATTCATATTAGCTGAACCTGCACTCTCTACACAACGCTCATTTACATATGAACATTAATCTCCTTGTTATTCCTTACAATTTGTATATGTCCCTTTACAGACACAAGTGAAGGACACCTTGATAAAAGTCGGCAAAGGGTACCGTAAAAGGGAGATTTTTCGTTTATTTTTTCAATATATCGCACCATTTGTAAGATTGAGGCTACTTCCAGTTGGAGTTCTTAATTCATATATGATCAATATTTCCTTTCTTCTTGCATGCAGTACGTAAAAAACACTCAAAATAAAAAAAAACATTCATCTTAGACTGGAGAAATGGTTATCCTTCGTTTTTCATTATCATTTGGCCATGAAACAAACGCCTAAGGGATATACAACTATGTGGTATTGAAATGTATAACTCGTAGGATATGATACTTATTTAAAAAATTGCAACACTTTCAGTGTATCCCTAAAATACGGTAACTAACTAACTCTGGCATATGGAACCCGGAGGTTCAATGCCGCGCTCACAAAAGCTCTCTACTGACTTCTATCCTTAGCCAACTGGAACCAGTTTCTACTTTGAATTCCTATCTCTGCGAGATCCATCTTAATATTGTCCTCCCATCTGCGCCTAGGTCTTCCTAATGGTCATCTTCTGTTTGGCTTTCCAGTCAAGACTTTGAAAGCGTTTCTACTTTCTACCATCCTAGCTACATGACCTGACTACCTAAGCCTCCTAGACTTGATGACCCTAACAATGTTTGGTAAGCCGTATAATTTATGTAGTTCCTCGTTATGAATTTTCTGCCATTCCCCCATTCCCCTTCCCTTTGAATCCGAATATTCGTCTCAGGATCTTGTTCTCAAATACTTTCAGTCTATGTTCTTCCCTCAGAGTAACAGGCATGATTATTGTTTTATATATTTTAAACTTCAAATTCCTCGACAGAATTCGCGGCGATAAGAGATTTGAACTGAATAATAACACGAATTCCCTGCTTTTAGTAGATTCTTGGTGAATATGATTTTCGTCTGTTAATATTGATCCCAGATATTTGAAACTATTCACTTTATCAACAGTATTATTTAATATTTTAAGGCATGCATGATTTGCCGTATTACGGTCCCGACGCACTTCAACGTATTTAGTTTTCTCTGCACTTACTTCTACACCCAAGTCACTGCAATCGTTTAATAAGACCTCTGCATTTTTTTCTATTCTTTTGAACTGAATTGAATTGAATTTCTCTTTATTTCAGCGGGCGAGGTTCAGCCGGAGGCTGCTCTGCCACCTAACCCTTGTCATCATTACAAAGAAAAGAAAGAAAAAAAAATAAAGATACAAGATACAAATAACAACATAACATGATACATTCAATAATACTAAGTATAAACAAAACACAGTAAATGTAAATGTAAATGTAAAAAAAAAAAAAAAAAAAAAAATAAACTATGCTCATACTGCTAATCCAATTTCATACCAGTTTCATACTGTAGTAAACCTTTCATGTGTGCCAATGCTTTGTCTCTGATCTCTAAATAATAATGTTTGGAGTGATGATTTAAATGAATTATACGGTTTGTCAGTGATTGACTTTGGTAGGGAGTTCCAGATTCTTACTGCGGAAATTGAAAATGCCTTCTCTGTTATTTTTAAAGAATGCCGGGGCATATTCAGTTTATTGCTTCCTCGGGTATTGTAACGATGAATTTCTGACCTACATGTTAATTTGTGATGCAAGTAAGGTGGTGTTTTATGTGAATTTATTTTATATAGCAAACAACAGTATCGGAGATATCATCTGCGGGACATGGTTAGAATATTGTTTTCATTAAGTACCGGCAGAATATTCTGAGACTTTCTGTAATTGAGTGAGAAGCGTATAGAGTAATTCTGTATTTTCTGATTTGCTCTAGTATTTTGAGTGGAGAGAGAACTACCATATATTGAATCGCAGTAGTCGAACAGAGAAAAAATGAGTGGTTAACAAGATATAGTCTTGTTTCTTGCGACAAATAGCCTTTTAATTTATATCTATTAATTTATAGGATATATTTTCCTATCATCCCCTATTAAATTTACATCATCAGCATATGCCATAACCTGGTGAACTCCGTTCAATTCTAGTCCCTGGTTGCTATCTTTGATTTTTCTTATAGCGTATTCCAGGACATTGTCGAATAATAATGGCGACAACGCATCTCCTTGTTTGAGGCCATTTTCGACGTGAAAGCTCGTGGGCAAAAATTTTCCTACCCGGACTTTAGTTTGGGATTCATTTAAACATACCTTAATTAATCTAATTAGCTTCTTCGGTATTCCAAATTCTGTAAGGACGTTGTACAATGTTTCTCTCCTAACCGAGTCATAAGCCTTTCTAAAATCAACAAATAGTTGATGTACGGGGGTATTGTATTCCTACTTCTTTTCGAGTATTTGGCGAATGGTAAATATTTTTTCAATAGTTGATCGATTTAATCTAAATCCGCACTGATATTCTCCAATAATGTCATCTGCGTATGGGGTCAATCTTGCTAATAGAACCCCTAAAGAACGCAATAAAAAACATAACGGCCATTTTTTTTTAAATATCCAATTAGAACTGAACAATCTACACAGAATGTGGAATCGATCAGCGAAAACGGCACGATTCTATCACTTGTGGTTTTCGAGATCTCATTGTCGAAAGAATTGGAGACAAACATATAAATTTTTCTTTGGAGACAAACATAAAAACCTAGCATTTTAATAGATAGATAATTCGACTGGTGAAATGTTAGCAGAACTTTCTTTGAAGGAATACTCCAAATATTTACTAAAATGAAGAATTTCAGAACTAAAACTATCTTCATGGAAATCACTTGATACATTTTTTTTTTTTTTACAAAGTGTTATTTCCGTTAAGAGTTATTTAGTTTCTTTCTTCTCTATTTTGTTTTCTGAAGATCGGAAAAGATCATCTACTTCGCAATATTTTTCTTCTCTCTTTTTTTGGTTTTGCTTGTAGTTTATCAACAACTGTAATAAATGACACACGAAAGCTATAACGTCCACTTAATTCTGATTTTTCTCCACCAGTGAATCTTCTTCTTATTTTGCGTTTCCTTTTGTCGCTAAATTCTTGATACACATGCTCACTTAAGCTTGGTATTCATATTCATCAAAATTTTCCCTGACACGGCTGAAAAACGGAATCAATGATTGCAACGTTTGATCAAGTTCAGTCTAGGTTTTTGCAGATATTTGTTAGTTTATCCATTCGAAGCAACACGTAATCCCAGAAAACAATCCACATAGCTGTCTCCAGTTTCCTTATACCTTTTTTTCGAAGTGATTCTGCCTCATTTCTTGTCTCTGCGTTTTCTTCTCTGTTTTTGACAATTTCTTCAAGTGGCACGTAAACAGCATTGAAATTCTCTCGAGCTGCTTAATCACAGCACGACCATCTACTATCAGACAATGTCTTACGCTGCCCATTGTTCTTCACAAGAATGTACCAATGATGAGCAGAAGATTAAAGAAGTCATATAGTTGTTGCAAAGCTTCAAAAAAAAATCTAATAATTCCTCTGCACTGTTTTGGGCCACGACTGCGCAAGACGGGGTACGTAAAATGCTAATGAATTCAGTTAATTTATTTTGAACCTAAACCTGAATATTTCCCACTCATGTCACTGGCATTGTCATAGGATTGTGAATGACAATCTTCTATCCTAATATTGCACTTTACGAAGAGATCTAGGATAACCTTCCTAAAACTTCCTTCCGTATGACTGTGTACGGGATCAAAGCTAAAAATATTTTGTGAACTTTTCCCTCGAAACAACACCTTCCTATAACAGCTAGCTGATCTTCATTTGCTGTGTCTACCGTTGAATACCGTAATATTTTGCCGTTAGAATTTCTCCAACTATTTTACTCAATACCTTGTTCCCCATAAGACAAGTGAACTCTTCACAAATAGTTTTGGACAAATATGGCGGATGGCCACTACCTGTAGAGCCATGCTTTTGGATGTGTTGTTTCAAAAATGGGCCAAAATGAGCAATTAGTTGAAGGGAACCTAAATACTTATCATTATTTGGAAACCCAAAAATTTCGATATCACCATGAAAAGCAAGTCCTCTTATTGCCAAATGTTTAATGACTTCTACCATGCGCTGAAGCACTTCTTGCCAATAATTTTCCTGTTTTAATCATATGCTGCAGTTTACTGTCAATACGTCCCTCCTTCTTCGATCGCAAAAGCCATGCCACTGAATTTGTGCGATGACAAGTACTGTTTTCATGAGAAGTAACCGTTTCCTTCCCCTTTCGTTCAGTCAGAAGATCAACAGATTCAGAATAGGGTATACTACTGTTTTCCAAGTATATGCTGTCACTGAATAATTTACAGTAAATACAAAATACATTTCCTGTAGATTCGGAATACAGCAGTCATTTTCTTTCTTTCTTCTCTCCATTTAGCAGTTCTCTAAAGAACAAGTTTTTGGAAGTGTACTTTTTTTTTTTTTTTTTAATTTGTAGACGCGTTCAGATTTACTTACATCATCTAAATTGTTCTGAAAATACTAGTATAAATCTTTCGTTAAACACAGTTCCATTAATTCGTTATTCATGTTTTTTCTATTTCGCCGGATCTTTCCCAGTGTTGGCGACTTCACTAATTCACTATCACTGATTTTATGATCGCCTAATTTAACACTCGCATTGATCACCGCCTCAATTATAAAGTACTGCTCCAAAATAATTTCACATCCACTGGAATTTGTCAAACATTCCTTTGAAGAAGTAGACACAGATGTAGGAGGTTCTGGTTCAGTACAAATTTCACTGTCTTTCCATTTTAGTAAAATATGAAGTCGCTTTTGGCAGTTTCTTCACAAATTCGATTGCATCAACTGGTGAAAATAGAGTTCATATTTTTAGTGATTATTTCTACAAGAATTTTTGTGCTCAGACTACTGCTACGCCGCTTCCTCCTGTTCAGCAAGTTTTTTCACACTCCTTGTCTTCACTCAGTACTTCTCCTGACGAGGTAAGGCATCTTCTTTCTTCTTTACCTTTGAATCGTTCTCCTGGTCCTGACAATATCAGTTCAATCTTCTTACGTAATACTGCAGAATCTCTGGCCAACCCTTTATCACGATTTTTAAATAGATGCTTTAGTGAAGGTGTTTTCCCTAGATCGTGGGAACAGGCTAATATTGTACCTATTTTGAAATCTGGCAGCGCGAACAATGTTTCATCATACAGACCAATTTCTTTCTTTCCCATCCTTTCTGTGCTGTGCGAGAAAATAATCAAATATAGATTGCATAAATTTGTTTCACCCTACTTAGATCTTGCTCATCATGGCTTTCTTCCTGGCAGTTCTATTCTCACAAATTTATCTTTATTACTTTCGGAAGCAATTAAATCTTTGTCCAATAGTACACAACTTGATGTAATCTATCTAGACTTAACTAAAGCTTTTGATTGCATTGACACTAAGCTTCTTCTTCATAAACTAGCTTAGTGTCATAGATTTAATATTCACGGCAACTTCTTCTCATTGTTACGAGACTATCTCACTGAACGTGAACAAGTGTTGTTCTCTCTGGATCTGCTTCGAATTTTGTTCCTGTTCTCTCTGGTGTTCCCCAGGGTGGTGTTCTGGGCCCACTTCTTTTCCTTCTCTTCATAAATGATCTCCCGTCTTATCTTAAGTTATCTGACACCAAAATTCTTCTCTTTCAAATTATTGCGGGAAATTAGGACAGCTCAAGATGTGATTGAATTCCAAAAAAAACCTCTCAGATCTTCTGGACTGGTGTAGCATGTGGAATCTAAAAGTAAATCCCTTAAAATCTTCTACTGTTACATTCTCATTAAAGAAAAACAAAATCCCTTCTACCTACTTCATTGGAGATGATCCTATTGCTAAGGTCTCATCTCAGAAGGATCTCGGGGTTGTGTTCAACGAAAGACTTCTGTTTACTGATCACATTGCTCCTATGACAAAGAGTGCTATGCGATTATTAGGTCTCCTGTACAGGTTTACAGAGATTAGGGATATTACACCCTTAAGTATATTGTATAAAACTTTATTTCAACCAAAATAGAGTACTGTTCCACCATTTAGAGTATAGCTAGCGTATCAAATCTCTCTCGCATTGACTCAGTTCTAAATTTCTTTCTTGCCATTGTCAGGAAAAGAATGCCTTCTGTATGCTGTTTAAGTAAACCCGAATTGTTGTAAACCCGAGTTCTTGGCATCCGTACACTTTCATCTCGTCACATGCTACTTGATATGATGTTTCTTCATAGAATTCTAAATGGGAAACTTAGAACTGAAGAACTAATCTCTAAATTTAATATTCGGGTACCTGCAAGAAGAACTAGAAATAGTGAACTAGTTCATTGCAACACGCCTCGATTATCAATTATTCAGCGTTCTTTGTTCTATAGACTGGCTTCTGAATTTAACTCCATTGCTTCTGACGTGCATATTTTTAAATCTGAGAATGTATTCCGACGGGAAATTGTTGCTACACTTATGGAACCTTAGTTTTATTTCAAATTGTTATTGCTACACTTATGAACCTTTATATAGCTTTTTGTTTACACTTGCTATTGTTAATTTTATATTCTATGTTATATAGTTGTAGTGTAAAATAGCTGCCTTGCTGTATCTGGAACTTTGGCAAATAAATAAATGAAGAAATAAATAAAAATTCAGCTGTTTTTTTTTTTTTTTTGCTGGCACCAATGGGATTTCTAGTTCAGAATACAAGAAATGAAATTCAAATAACTGATTAGAATAAGCAATGTGCCCTCATCTTACGAATCACAGCAATTTTCAAATATACTGTACATTACAACGCTCTAAACCAGTGGTTCTCAACCAATGTGTCACGCAGTCTCCTACAGAGTGTTTCGAAATTTTAGAATTTAAAAATCATGAAGAATTTAATAATAATTAGTTAAAATCGAGACAAACTAATTATCAACACCTCCAGCGGCAGAAATATTGCTCATTGCTATATAGAGTCATTATAAAAATTAATTGGTTTCACTGTTATAATAGTAATAATAGTAATAATAATAATAATAATAATAATAATAATAATAATAATAATAATAATAATAATAATAATAATAATAATAATAATAATAATAATAATAACAAACAAGCGTGTCGCGATGTCCTGGATGATCACTAAATTGTGTTTTCAGTCAAAAAAGGTTGAGAACCACTCAGGCCCGGACTGACTACGTCGAGGGCCCCTGGCGTTGATAGCTACTTGGGCCCCCAAACTGTTTGTACCGTCATTTTACATTTAACTTGTAAATCACTATTAGGAAAATGTAAATGAGCCAGTAACTTTGTGTAATGATCCGTTTCCGTATCCGATCCGTTTGCCACTAAAACCAAACTCACAACCAAAGCTTAAAATGTTATATTTAAAATTAGTGTGTAAGAAAACTAATTTTAAATATAACATTTTTAACTTTGGTTGTGAGTTTGGTTTTAGTGGCAATACGGAAACGGATCATTACACAAAGTTACTGGCTCATTTTTCTTACAAACCAAAGAAATCATATGATATTATTCTATTCAGCCTATTAATGGATTATAGTTACGCAGCACAGGATATATTCAGATAACTGCAAATTTCAAAAAGGTAGGATACACATTTTCTAGAAGGGGCCGCGGTGACTCAGTGGTAGATCGTTCACTTCTGGTGCTCGGGGTTCCGGGTTCGATCCCAGCCCATGCCATGTGAACTTTGTGGTGGACAAACACCGTGTGCGTGTGTTTCCTCGGGGTTCTGCTGTTTCCTCCCACTTTCTTCATTCCACCATTTCATTCATTACTCATCATCACCATGGGACGTAAAACTCAAAGATTTCATTTTTTTTTTTTTTTTACAGTTTCTAGAAACACAAGAGTGATCAAGAAGCAATACAATATTAGCATATAAATAATTTTCACGTTGGCAGTACTTCAACCCTTTTTTCACACAATGTAATTCTGAAAATTTTAAGTATCTAAAATCAAGCAAATGGTTTCAAGAACTTAAAATTAATGTGTTTTTTTCAATACTACTTTATTTTTATCTTCAGCATTCGGCGTTATTGGTTTTTATCCCCACTTTTCAGAATTGGGGCCCTCGCAGGCTTGGGGGCCCCTGGCGATTGCCAGGTAGCCAGCCTGGTCAGTCCGGCCCTGGAACCACTGCTCTAAACAATACTGTCATTCGAATTAACAGTTCCACTCTATAAAAATAGACATGCGACAAAAGTAGCGAACAAAAGGAGAAAGGGGCGAGGAGTGAGTGTATCTCACAGCTCACAAATGTATTTAAAGTAAACCGCCTATTTTTGTGGTCAAAAATTCTACCTGACTCCCCACATACAGAGTTTGTAAACAGACGGAACCTGTTGACATAAAAGGAACATATTGTGTATCTCCTCAGTGGCTAAATTTCTCTGTCAGATTGAGACTGGATATTCGATAGTTACATGAGACTGTAGAACGTTTCTGTTCAACGAGAAAATATGAATCATGATTGTCATGCACTATATTCGATTTTCTTTTATAAAATTGATTTATGCTAATATATTAAGACGGTAGATGTAACAAAAGAAGAAATGTGTTTCATATTTTTGGTCATATTTTATCTTATGATTATGATTATCAAGGGTGCCGATCCTGGAGGGTCGGGGGCCCGGGCCACCCAAAGCTCATGAGGGCCCCTTATTGTATTTATGAATATACAATATTTCGCATAATTTGAATGTAATTTGTCTTAAAATCCTCATTTATATACCTTCTGCATCCATATACCATCTGGTTTGGGTACAAAACCTCGCGGCCAGAACCTCGCAGCGACAACCTCGTGGACCAAAACCTCGCGGGCCAAAACCTCGCGCCCCAGAATATCGCCATACCCAAAATCTCGTCTGACCAAAACCTCGTTGTAATGATCTCGCGACACAGAATCTCGCCTGGCCTAAATTAAGCGAGACGTAGTGTCGCCTGGGAAGAAATGTCGTGAGGATAAAACCTCTTCACGACGATTTCTTCAATGTAGAATATTCTATATATTACTATATGTATATATTTAGTACTAACACATAATTACATTAAAATAATGACAAGAAAAATTCTAATGAATGCTTTGGTAATCTATATATATATATATATAAAAATTAATTGACTATGTTACATTATACCTCTTGAGCCATCCTAACGATCTCAATCAAATTTTCAACATAGATGAGGTTCGAGCCTAGGATGTCTTTTATAATTTCACTTTGTCGGCACAACAAAAGGGAGGGGGAGGGGCAGGGATATATATATATATATATATATATATATATATATATATATATATATATATATATATATATATATATACAGAGCCGTAGCTAGAGATTTCGGCGCCCGGGACGAAGTAGAATTCGGCGCCCCTACTCTCACCACACCAAGCTCTTCATTTTTTTCTTTTTTACTTATAAGATAAGCAGAAGATATTGTTATACTACACTGAATTTTTATTAAGCTGCAGGCGAGATTTTGGCCCACACGATGTTTTGGGTGGCGCGGTTTTGGCCCGGCGAGATTTTGGGCGGCGAGGTTTTGGCCCGGCGAGGTTTTGTCCCGCGAGGTTTTGGGCGGCGAGGTTTTGGCCAGGCGAGATTTTGGGCCGCGAGGTTTTGGCCGGCGATGTATCGGTCGCGAGATTTTGTCCGTATCCCATACCATCTATATACTATCTGAATGCTTCCCTCCCCCAAAATTTACAGAGAAATCGGCGCCCTTGATGATTGTATCTTGCATGATTCTTTTTAGACAACCACTTGATCTTTTAATCAGAGTGGAGGTTTTCTCCACCTGAAGGCCCGGGTCTACCGCACCCCTAAGCCTCTTTCTTAATCCTGTCCAGGATAACGGTCAACCTGAATATTTATTATTCGCTACACATTACCTAGACTAACTTTGAAACACTACGGGCCGTATGCAGAATCATTTTGACTCGTGATTAGTGCCATATTAAAGAGTTCGACTAATATAAAGTTCCCATAGTAATCAGGCCTTAAGTATGATGCTAATCATACTCCAAAGCGACTCTGCATAAGGCGGTGCAAGTTCCAATATTCATGCTTTCTTAAAGCTTATTGACCAAAAGTTTCCTTCAGGATTTGCATAATTTCAGCTGCAGATTCTTAGCTCTCTTTATGTCCGCTACTACGAATCTCACAGACACACGGGAAAACGTGTAGCGAATTACTTGAGAACTAAGAAACGCAAGCGTTAAAAACAATCCCACTTGGTAGACTACGAATTAAAATGCTCTCCAAGAACCATCTACCGACATGAGATCATACTATTACTGGTTTAGGTGGAATAAAAGTCTAAGAAATCGTGTATTCACATCATCTCATATATGTAGGATGTAAAGTGTAATTAAAATGTAAGATGTGAAAGATTGATTTCTCAGATAACAAAAATAAAGTTCGCATGGACATGTGGAGAAATGTGCATGGTTCCGAAGCTAGAATTGTTCAAAGTCGTAGAAAACACACTCAAATATGCGTTATTTCAAACACGAGGAGGTATTGAGCTGGTCCACCCTAACCGCATACTGAAATCACGCTTACGCTGCCCAGAAATGCATATTTCAGCAACGTATGAAAGGGTGTTTCGAGAAGGCATAAAGGATTCCAAAACATGCTCAGACGTAAAAAGGGTCCAAAGTAGGTAATAAGAAAACTTTGATAGCGTTAAACACGAAATGTGTTGATGGGGAGTCGATATTGTACCTAGAGACGAGATGGAAGGACTCTGTACAATCTGTAGGCGGTTGGATAACAATTCGAGAAGACGACAATTTTTGTGGTTTCCTTCAGTCATACCGTAGGCTACAGGCCTACGTCTGAAAAGACTCTAAATCATTTCGGTAAACAACATGAAAATTTACGTGGTGCATATGGAACACATTGTAGCTTGTAATACGAAATATGACAGGTTTTATTGCTGGTCAGTGAATTGAACGGATTAGACACGACCAATATAATCACTTACAGTGTCGTGGAATATCACACGGTATTTTCTGGGACTAATAAGTACTAGGTATGTAATAATTGCAACTTTTGAAAGAAGCGGTTGAACCTTTTTGATTATTCTTATACTTTTTTTTAGTGTATCAATTGTTCTCGTGAACGAACACTACATGCCAATAGCTGAATTTGACATTTGTGCTGGGACAAAATTAGAATCAATGTTGGTTTCAATTCAGATCTTCTATTCTTGATACTTTTTTTTTTTTTTTCATTTTTGAGATTCTACCGTCAAGTTTGACCAACCATTAGATATGATTGCCCTACCAGAATATGTGGAGCCCCCGCCAAGTGAACTTTGTGGTGGACAAACATCGTGTGCGTGGGTTTTCTCGGGGTTCTCCCGTTTCCTCCAACTTTCTTCATTCCACCATTTTCATCCATTACTAATCATCACCGTCTCCTTTAGCCTAACCGGCATAACCGTGGGACGTAAAACTCAAAGATTTCATTTCATTTCATTTCAGAATATGTGGATTTTGTGTTCTAAAATCTTTTTGTTAAAAAAAATATCGAAAAAATGGTAATGGACAATGAAAATTGGCTTTTAAAAATTGTGTTCGCAGAACAAAACGGAAAGACTATATTTGTAATGCTCAAAATACTATTTCTTATTGTTTACAATGAGAATTTGGGCGCCAAATGCTTTTAGAATGTTAAGTCTATGGGTATCCAATTTTTCACCGATTAATCCTCAATAGAATATCGGATCGGGGCATGTGATACTCAGTGCGCGTTCTCGAATCACCATGTCAAATTTGGTTGGGAACGATTCAGGCATTTTGGAGGGGCATCTGGACAAACGAACACCTAAGTAAAGAGGAGCTTCGATCCAATAAAAATAGAAACAATAAATGACCTCTTCCCTAGCTATAGTGGTCATACTGAATATGATTGTCATGAGATACACAGAAATGAATTAAAATAAAATACCAAATATGAGGGTCATTCAACTCAATCCGGAACTTTTTACTTTCCAGGCTTAAATGGACGCCCACTCTGAAGGTTTTGTATGCAGCAGAAACTGGCACCTGTGTCCTCTTACTGGTAGACGCGCTCATTTCCCGCGCTTCTGGATAGATCGTTTTTCAAGATGGAGGGCAACAGTGTGAACGTCTGCGTGGAACAACGTGTTGTGATGAAATTTTTAGTGAACGAAGGCATGAAACTTGCTGAAATTTATAGAATACTTCAGGTTCAGTACGGTGATGAGACACTCAAAGACATTTGAATGATGTAAGCGCTTCAAAGATGGCCGTATCTCTATTACTGACGATCCCGATCGTGGCAGATCACAGCCCACGGTAGTCAATCCTGTGAAATTCAGCGCGTGTAGCAGCTTATCCTGGACAATCGTCGCATAATCTGTCGCATAATTGAAAGGGTGTGCAATCTATCGTTACGAACAGTGAAAGTGCACTCTGGGTCCCAAAGCAGACAGACGCAGAAGAGTTGAAGTCTGTACAGAACTGAAGGAGGGTGATATTACCACACACACACTATAGTCCTGACTTAGCGCAAAGTGATTTCTACCTGTTTGGGCCCCTGAAGGAATCCGTTGGAGGAAAACATTTCAAGACTGATGATGAAGTGAAGAATGATGTCCTAAAATGTTTCTGTCGTAATACTAAATTTTTTTATGCTGAAGCATTCCAGGCGTTAGTTAAACTCTGGGATAAGTGGCTGGAGCTGGAGGTTATGTGGGAAAATAAATCCATTTTCCACACTTTGAAATTTGTTCTTCTATTTGTTTCTAAAACAAAAGTCCCGGATTGTCTTGAACGGCCCTCGTAATAATTGACAAACATTTCCTACTTCAATGTTGTCACAACAAACCATAGCTACATATTGAGCCCGAGACTTCTTGATTAAGAGTGAACGAGCGATAACATTCACCGATATACTATCTGAATATATCCGTAAACGTCATGAAATCACCTTATTTTCCAGTTTCTTTTCCTCCTATAATATATATATATATATATATATATATATATATATATATATATATATATATATATATATATATATATATATATATATATATATATATATATATATATTTTTACTTTATACCTCAAAAGAATTGATGGGAGTTTACTGTTAAAACAAGTCTTCTAGCTACGAACATATTAATGTGTCCACTTTCCTGTTCAATATAGTCTTTTTGGAGAAAATATTTCTGGTGACCCTAGTTCACACATTAAGTCACTGTACATAATACACTAAACTGAGGAGAAAAAATGTAGAATTTCCAAGAGATTTATCACAGAAGTATTTTTAAATTCTTTTAACCTACAGCATTATTTAGCAATAATTTTTCTCCGAAAGAATGTGTTTCCTTAAAAGTATTACAAGAAACCTCTCATACACGGAGAAAAAAAAAATGTAGGTGACGTACTTAAAAAGATAGGTTACATGCGTAATTCCTGTAGTTTTTGGACTTAACATACAGCAAACGTATAACTGAAAACGCATGTTTTATAATACTTTCTGTGTTCCATCTATACGTACTTTCCGTATGAAATAATGTAGGCGGTCAGGATCTCACATACAAATGGACGTATATAACATATAGCTGAGGAATGTAACATAAGTATATGCATGTGATATACGGAAAACTGTTAGATGTCAGACATCCTGCAACGGCATGACGTAGCTTCTAAGGGCAGTGCCTATGTAGCATACGGATAACGTATGCTCCGTACTGATTTCTATAGTAAGCAAGAGGATACCGTATATTTGTACAACATACTGCTGTCCGGGGAACGGATCTTTTTCTGTGTACTTCACTTTCATCCCAAACATTTTATAATGTTATTGTGTTCCTAACATTGAATATACTCGTATAAAAGAACAAATTTACTTACCATATTGGTATGTTAGAATATAGTTTCACTCACTTTATCTATAAACAAACTGTTGCTCCTGGTGATACCAAACAAGATGTGCTCCTGATGATGTAAAACCCAAACAAGAAACGAATATTGGCAAAGTTTTGCTTGTCTTGTATATTTATAAAAACTCGCAAAGATAAATGAATTGGTTGCTTATCTTACTTGGAGATAACATTATACTTAGTTTGAAGTGAAGTGACATATGCATCTTTCGTATTACAGTTAAACATGTATTTATTAAGAAACAGAGAGTTTCTGTGTGTCTAGTTTTATTTTGATCTTGTTCTACCACACAAGATAACAGAATTCTGTGTATGTTCAAGGTTACACAACGAAAGAGAAAACGAAATGTACGTTATATGCGAGGTTAGATAGAAAGATCCTATAATAAAAACTAATCCATCTTGCTGCAGAGGTAGAGTGGGTCAGTGGGTCTGGGTCAAGTGGGTCAAGATTTGTGGGTGGGTCAGTGGGTTTGTGTCAATTGGGTCAAGATTTCTGGGTGGGTCAGTGGGTCATGAGTCAACAGGACGTGACCCACTGCGACCCACCAGCCAACGTGACCCACTCTGACTCAGAAACCTATTCTGACCCACCGACCCAAAATAACCCACTCGGATCCACTGACCCACTCTGTTCAGTGTATTGTAGACAGCATCTTCTGACCACTGGTGAATTTATCTACGTTTTACTTTCAAGGCTTCCATTTTTCTCCCTTTTTCATTTGTTTCTATTTACTTACCTGCGATGAGTATATATTTAAGTGAGAAAAGAATTTCAGGCACTTTGGATATTGATATATGTAATTATAATATTAGCAATATAACTTACTACTTGGCTTTCGAGATATAGTTTATTAGTTTTTAGAGGTGCTGACTACTTGAAAAAATATATTTTTGATTCTCTTCTAACACATAGTATTATACCTAGGTATAAAAAAAAAATGAATGTAGCTATGTGTGCCTGATCATCATGACCAAATGTCAAAACGAAATGAATTGACTTTAGATATATAGTTAGGTCAAAGTCCCAAGTGGGATGTTATCACATATTTCATTACAATATATATATATCCTAATGGGAGTATGGAGGGGTCCGAATTTTTGCGAAAAATTTAGTATCTCACGAGTGGGTCATGGTGGGTGGTGGGTTAATGGGTCGTTGGTCAAGTTTTCATTGACCTACGCCATCTCTGTCTTTTTGTACACAAGGGGCTAAATATATGTAGATTATGCTTAACTGGTCAAAGTACCTAGTGTTTCAGATTCAGCCCTTTTCCTAAACCGAATTAACATATGTCTTTAATCAAATAAATTATATGTGGCACCGTAACCGGGAACCTTTTCGTGAGGAACCAAGCATTAATATTTATTTCACTTAGAAAATATGAAGTTGGATCTCCTATTAAAATATGAAATATTTGACCATAGAATTTAAACAAAATAAAATGAGATGAAATTTTTCAGTTTAACGTCACATAGTTATGCTCTTTAGGCTAAGGGAGACAATGATTAAAGTAAATGAATGTGATGGAAACATCGGTGGAATGAAAAAGTTGGAGGGAACGGAAGTACCCCCGAGAAACTGACAAACACGATCCCTTTAGAATTTAAAAGCTTAAGAAACTTACTTCCAGGGGCTCTGTTTGGCGTTTCACTGAAGTAGCGCCGAGATTACAACTATGTTTCTTCTTAGGGAAATATAGTATATTTTGTTCAGATATTTGGTCTAGGAATTAATTCGTGCGGGTGGACAAGAGATGGCGCAACGAACGGAGCGTCCCACAGTTCCGTGTATACACACATGTGTTGCAAACCCCTGTCATCGCGTATCGTTCGTAGTATAGGGCAGTGGATTAAAGCGTCAACAACACCAGTTTGTAGTTAAGTGAACATGGCGCAATTTGTGCCTGATAAAGTGTTTTTGCGGGGTGTCCTGCTGCATTACTTTAACATGCAGAAAAGTGCGACTGAAAGTCATCGTATTTTGGTGGAAGTGTATGGTGACCATGCTCTAGCTGAGCGAACGTGTCAGAAGTGGTTTGCACGGTTTAGAAGTGGTGATTTCGGCTTGGCAGACCAAGAGCGAGCTGGACAGCCAAAAAAATTTCAAGACGAAGAATTGACAGCATTGTTCGAGCAGGATTCGTGCCAAACGCAGGAACAACTTGCAGCAGCATTAGGCGTTGATCAAACAACAGTCTCCAAACGCTTGAAAGCCATGGGAATGATTCAAAAGATGTCACATTGGGTTCCACATGAATTGAAAGACAGAGACGTTGAAAGACGAAAAACCATTTGCGAATTGCTGCTTCAACGACAGAGCAGAAAGGGGTGATGAGAAGTGGATCCATTACGAGAACCCTAAACGAAAAAAGGCCTGGGTGAAACCAGGTGAACCAGGTCCATCACAACCAAAACGAGATATTCACTGTGCAAAGATTATGCTCTGCATATGGTGGGATATGAAAGGTGTGGTGTACTATGAGCTGCTGCAACCGGGTGAAACTATGAATGGAGAACGTTATCGACGACAATTAATGCGTTTGAAGCAAGCTCTGGCCAGAACACGACCAGAATGGGAGAACAGACATGATAAACTTATTGTTCAACATGATAACGCTCGCCCACATGTCGCAAAACCGGTCAAAACCTATTTAGAAAATGTCGGATGGGAAGTTTTACCCCACCCGCCGTATTCACCAGACGTTGCTCCTTCGGACTACTACTTGTTCGATTGCATGAACAACGATTTGATTGGACAGCGGTTTACTTCTTCAGAAGATATCGAAACATGGGTCTCTGACTGGATCGCTTCCAAGGATGAGGACTTCTTTCGCCACGGAATCCGTACATTGCCTGACAGATGGGCGAAAGTGGTGGCTAGCGATGGACAATATTTTTCTTAAGGTATTTATGTATTTTGTGTTTGTACTACAGCTTCAATGTGTGCGTACCAACCGCACGAATTAATTTCTAGACCAAATAGTATTTCTAGAAAGTGGCCACCAAATGAGCATGTCATGTCTCCAATACCACAGTGCTTGTTGTTGTTCTTATAGTGATACACCTGATAATACACTTTGCCCAGGGCATCGTATAGAATCATCATCATCATCATCGTTGTACAGAAAATTCTGCACCAAGCTCTTGCAGATGTTTCGCGGAGATATTCCCAGTTGCTCTCCGAGTTTTCATAAAATACAGCTTTTCCTAAGCCGAAAAGACGGCGTTGCGTGAACGAATGCGTGGATAGGTAACACATTTGTCTGTGATCAGGACATTAGCACAGGAACGTTTCGTTCTGCACATTACAAGAAGGGTATTACAAGCCGCTGTAAGGAAAGTCAGATCCGGTTCAGTAAGTTCTTTAACGTGATAAAGACGGTGCTGATTGCAGTTTAAATCAAGTTTCATGTCTTTGCTTATGGTCGAATGAGGAGTTCCATTAATAATTAATACTTTTTTACTATTATACTTATTTATTAAAATTAAAGTAAGTCGTAACAGTTTTACTAAGTTTACGTTATATTTATCAGATGTTAACTAGCAAAAAAAAGGAGAAGAGAAATTCCAATTTAAGCCAATTGTTTACGTGTGTATTTGAGCAGAGAAATAAACATAGATGTCAACTCAAGTTTCATGTGTTTCAGCATTCTCGAACGAGCAATTCTAAGTTCTGTCGATCATTTATCACATGCAAAACAATTAGAAATTAACAAATGAACATACTTTCTGACGAAAAACCAGGGGTACACTCACTTTGTGGTCACCCTGTAAAGGATATATTGCTACCACCAGTGCCAGAGGACTTCAGAGTCAAAATAATTGCGATAATTCAATAAAGTTAATGCAAAGCGAAGATTTCTCTGGGTGTCTGATTTTTTAAGCAGCTTAAGAAGACAGATAAGATAAAACTATTCTCTATAATGAGGTAGAAAAGAAGTTTACAAACATCTTTGAAACTTCCAAGAAAGTTGTAATTCCAGGAATTACTAATAAGTGTAAAAATAATATTCACAGTCTCATTTTCTGCACTTCAAACTTTGTCTCTTGGTTGTTAATGCACTGAAGAGAGAATAAGGATCTATGGAAATAAAATTCTAAGGAATTTTTTTGTGTGCTAAAATAAAGACTTGAGTGCCGAGTGTTTATATGTAAGTATACATAATGTAGAATTCATATTATGTAAAATCTCTTCGCCATCAGAAGTCTAACGAGTAGGGGTGCCCCTATTCAATTTTCCGCCCCGTCCGATGCCATCTTTTGGCACCCCTTTCCCCAGAAAGAACGAATCTTAAAAGCTACGATCTTACGTATGCTGCCACATCATGAACAACAAAGAGGAGGGAAAGAGCACTCGCATTCAGAAATGCCTAAACACTACAAGTACAATCCCGTTGTGTCTGTTTTTTTCTTTAAATAATAATCTATTATGTTAGTGAGATATATTACGCGAAAGAACATAACCAATTTTTTCCTCGAAGGTCAATATTTAAGGGTGGACTTGCCCTTACCATAAATCCTTCATTGTAACTCGATTCCGGCTCCAACTCAGGTGAAACTGTACTCTGCTCTCAGTATGGCTAACCAGGCCCGTATCCACGGGGGCTAGGGGGGCGCCCCCCCTAAATTTTTGCTGGCCCCCTCTAAAAGTTTCACGGTAGGCTTGCAAATGAACTATAATATGGTGATGGACTATAATATGGTTGGATCGGGCCCCCCCTAAATTTTGAGGCTGGCTACCCCGTTGCGGTTATCATGGTAGCATCGTACAGCGTTTGGCATCCGTAGGTTTTCCACTAATATAGGCTAGTATTAGCGTGATTGAAGAACGTACATTTTGGTTGCTAGGCTTTGCAATCAGTCCATGGCATGTGACAATATATGAAAGCTATTTTATTCTACGTTGTTCAGCTTTAAGCAGAAATTACTTCCATGTAAATTATATCGGGAAGCATGTAAATGTTTATTTATTTATTAATTTATTTAATATACAGTAAATGTTACATATATAAATTTCTTAATTATTTCTACAGAAAATTTCTTGTTTCACATATGATCTGAACCTGTTTTCTGAAAGACTAAATACATCCACTTTATCAAGCTTATTTACAATATCATTGTATAATTTACACAGCCTCCTCATAGGGGATTTATATAATATATTGCTTCTGGCTTTTGCACAAAAAAAAATGTCCCTGTATTTTCTACTCTTGTTTTGCAAGTGGGAATCCGTAATGATATTTTCGAGACCAACTCCATACAATCAATCTTATTATTTAATAACTTGTATAAGAATAACAAGTCCAACATCCATCTTCTTTTTTCTAGAGTTTGAAAATTAAAGTTGTTTACTAGATCATTGTAGGAAAAATATTTGGGATAATAATTAGTCTTTTTGTATGTAAGCATTTTCAAGAATTTTGTTTGGATGTTTTCTATTTCTTGAGAGTATTTTTTTTATTATTGGGGGTTCATATAGTAGAACAATATTCTAATTTTGATCTAACATATGTAAAATAAAGTGTTGTAAACGTTGTCTCACTGAAGAAATCTTGCCCTATTCTGTAAATTAAACCTAAGTTTCTATATGCGCTGTGCTGTTTGTTATCATATCTATGTGTTGATTGAAATTTAGTTCAGGATCAAAAATAACGCCTAAATCTTTTACAGTACTTGGTTTAGACAATTTAGTTTTTTCAGTAGTCAAAGGTGATAGGATTTCTTTTTCTCGTAAAAGACATAGATTTACACATGGATACATTTATTACTAATTTGTTGTCATCGCACCATGTTTGAACTCGCTGTAGGTCTTGTTGTAGTTGTATGCAGTCTTCAGTTGAATTAATTCTAGAATATAATTTGAGATCATCAGCGAATAGGAGAATCTCAGAGTTTTCAATAAAAAGTGGAATTTCATTAATAAGTAGGAGAAATAGCAGAGGACCCAGATGAGATCCTTGACGAACCCCAGACAGAGTAACAAACTTTTCGGTAACGTGCCCCTTGTATAGAGTAGATCGAATAGAGCTAAACTTCTCTATTCCCGATCCAAGCCTTTGCATTAGTTTTCTCCATAAGTGACGTAAAGGCAATGCTTTGAATAGAAGAGGGGGAGTATGCGGGGTAGGCCTATATTTCCTTAGATCTTCAACATCGAGCACTGCGTAAAGGAATTGCAACACAGTTTAAAAACCGAGGTCATTCTATCTCGAATATATTTTGTGCATATATGATGATTGATGTATTGCGCCATGGGTCAGGCACAGCCCCTCATGGACCGTAGCTTCAAGGAGTCAGTTTAGTACTTCTCTATATTTCCTAGCTAATTTCTTCACTATTTCAATATGCATTATTATTTTATCACCAATGCCGTACCTACACTGGAATATCCCTCCCCGTGACATCAGCTAAGTTTTGCAGTGCCGGGTCTGGTCAGAAGAAATATAGGTGTGACCATTCGTACTCACCAGACGGTTTTGGAGTTGTGGTGTCCACCCAGCGTCGTGAGGACAATTGGGAAGCTACTTGAAAGAACGAAGTAGCGAACTGCAGTCTAGGAAGCCAGCATTAACGCCGAGGGTAGCCAAATCTGCTAACATCACATCACCCCACAGGAATGAATACCGTAAGTCCAGGTCTTCTAAGGGCTGTTGCGCCAGTAATTTAGTTATCCTTATTATTATTGATAATAATAATAATAATAATAATAATAATAATAATAATAATAATAATAATAATAATAATAATAATAATAATAATAATAATAATAATAATAATAGCAGTAGGCATTATAAAGATGTTGTCTGTTTGTCTGCTTTGCTCGTAAGTACAGTATTTCTTACTTTATGATATAGTTAGGTAGGTCAATAATCGGCCAGTTTCTTTCTTCTGTGATTCATCACTAAGGCCCGGATTTTTATGTTTTTACATATTTTTTCCTTTGTATGTACGCTGGTGAACATATGAAATGTTCGCAAATTACGAAGTAAGGAGCCATATAAACCAAAATCACGTTACATATTTTTACACATTTTGAAGTCTGTTACATATTTTCCGTCTACTGTACATATTTTTACATAAATTCAGTTTCCTTGCTCCTTTTTGCTAATTTTCTTTAAATAATACGCAAATAAAAGTAGGCCTATATATGGAACAATAATTATCTGTATTTTTTCTCTCACTTTGTTCAACCGATTTGCATTGCGGGAAAGCTGGGTTAAAACAAATCGTACACTATACAATATGCAAAGAAACGTCGTCAGTTATCGTTTCCAACCCTGATAAAAAAAAGAAAAAGATCTGTTTTTTTATATATAAAGAAAGAAAACAATATAGGGATTTTTGTGCTTATCGCCTTTGCAAGCAGACGCCATTCGGCTGTGTGCCGACAAAACAAACTAAAACGCACACAGTTGGCTGGCTTTCTCACCTTTTTTGTATGTGCAACCTCTACGGGTGGGGGTGGGGATGGGGTGGTGGCGAGAGGGAGGTAATTGGAGCGGCTAGACTTTATCGCTTGTTTCTTAAATCGAATAAAAATCGCTTTTGCATGACTCGATGGCTACTCCTCCACTTCTTCCTTCAAACAAAGGGGAAAAGAATTCAGTTTTGCGACCGGTTTGATAGTATGCACGCTTGTGACGGAGTCAGTTTCTTGTTTTCAATGATGGCTTCCTCTTTAGCGTCAAAATTGAAATCGTAAATAGCTGTGGATTACGCTTATACCACAGACGGTATTTTTTTTTTTTTTTTTTTTTTTTTTGTCAAGTATGCAATAAGAAAGTGGGCTGCTCAATGAAGTCGCAATTGGATCAGCACATGAAAACAGCTATTCACATGAAAAACAAGGCGTTACACCGTGCCGCAAAGCAAAAACTTTTAACCCAAACAAAACCAGCATCTGAAAACAGCAGTGAATTTTAGAAAGACCTTGCCAATGCGTTCATAGCAGCAGACATGCCGTGGTACAAATTGCAAGTCCCACAGTTCGCGTCCTTTTTAGAAAAATATTGCAAGAGACACATTCCTGACGAATCTACTATCCGCAAGAATTATTTGAATGTGTGCTATGAAGATACTATCAAACACATTCGAGCTGAAATTGGTTATTCGAATATATGGTTTGCTGCGTTGGATGAAACTACAGACGTATTAGGATGTTTCGTTGTCAATCTGATGGTAGGAAAGCTTGACTCTGATTCTCCATCATGACAATTTCTGATCTGTTCAAAAGTTTTGGACAAAACAAACCATTCGACAGTTGCACGTTTCGTAAATGATGGACTGAGAGTGTTGTGGCCAAAAAGTGTTCCTACAGAAAAAGTGCTTCTGATGTGTTCTGATGCTGCGGCGTACATGTTAAGAGCTGCCGATGCGCTTAAAGTGTTCTACCCAAACCTCATTCATATGTGCTGTTTGGTCCATGCATTACATCGTGTAGCAGAGGAAGTGCGGATCAACTTTCCTGAAGTCAATGAGCTTGTGCCATCTACTAAGAAAGTTTTTGTGAAAGCCCCTGGTCGTGTGCAGTGCTACAACAATATGCTACCAAAAGTGTCGTTACCATCTCAGCCTGTACTGACACGGTGGGCCACCTGGATACAGGCTGTTAACTTCTACAATGAAAATTTTGATGCTGTAAAGTCAGTTGTCACCACATTTCCTGCAGAGACCAGTGCAGCAGTGCGTGATTCTCAAAGTGCGTTCAAAAATCCTGTTGTTCAATGTTCACTAGCGTACATTGCAAGTAATTTCGGGTGGATTGCAAACGTTATCGAGAAACTTCAGGACTTATTTTGAAAGAAGCGATGACAACAATGGATGATGTCGAGAAGAAACTCAACATTGTGCAGGGAGAAACAGGTGCGAAAATTGCCCGGAAGTTCCAGTCAGTTTTGAAGAGGAATCCAGGAAAACTAGCATTGAGGACTGCATGCAGGATATTGGATGGAGAAGAAACGGAAGCCCCTGAGGAAATCAGCTCTGGAAAATGTCATCTGTTGAAGTTCGCGCCTATCACTTCCTGCGACGTGGAGAGGTCTTTCTCAGCCTATAAAAGGATCCTGACTGACCAACGACTCTCTTTAACTCCTGAATAACTGGAAAAGTATGTAGTGGTTCATTGTGCATCAGCAAGGTAAGCGCTTTTTTTCTAAGATTTTTTTTCATCATATACAATAATGTGGTTTTCATTTTTCTGTGAGACAATTTCATTTGGTACGAGCGAAAGCTTGAAGTAATTTTATCTCTGGCAAGTTAGTGCATTTTTCGAATACCATCATTTAAAATACTTTGTGGTTCATGGTGCGCTCCGAAAGTGAGCGCTCGTTATTTTAAATAATATTTTTTTTTTCTATTTCGATATTCAATAATGTGATTTTCATTTCCCTACTAGACAATTTCATTCTTTCTTTTATTTTAATTTTAACGTATTTGTGTCAGGTTATTGACACGAAGTATTTGAATACGCAGTTCATTATATAAAATATTTAGTGGTTTATTTTTCGTCTGGAAAGTAAGCGCTTTTTGTTTTGAAGTTTTTTTCTATTTTGATATACAATACACCTAATGTGTTTTTCTAATAATGTGTTTACAAAGTCTATTTGTTCCTTGTTAAAGCTTGAACGTATCTATCGAAAGTTAGTGAAGTTTTCATACGCGCAGTTATAAATTTGAAAGTTCCAAAGGTACGCGTTCTTTCTCTTAAATATTTTTTTCTCTTTTGATATATTTTTTTTCTATTTCGATATTCAATAATGTGATTTTCATTTCTCCACGAGACAATTTTATTTGTTCTTAGTGAAAATTTGAACGTATCAGTGGCAAGTTAGTGACAAAGTTTTTCCATTGCGTAAAATTATTTAGTGGTTCATTGTTCGTCCCAAAAGTAAGTGCCTTTTGTTTAAATAAATATTTTTTTTATGTTTATATGTTCAATAATGTGATTTTTTACTTTCTTAATACATATTTTCATTTGTTTCTCCTGAAAATTTGTATGTATCTGTAGGAAGTTATTTACACTTGTTAAGCTTTATTATATAAATATGTTACAGTATATTTATTAGCTAAGAAAATAGCACAGACACAAAACAAACACGAAAAAATATTTTTACATATTTCATATTTTTAACATATTTCTTACATATTTAATTGATTTTTGTTACATATTTATGTACATATTTCGGTACTTTGTACTGCATAAAAATCCGGGCCTTATTCATCACTTGTAAGAAAAATGAACAAACTGCAAATTAGAATATCACACACAGGAAAGTAATAACGATAGCTTTATTACTCAGATATTAACCTGCAAACATTAATAAACATGAGGATCTAAAGTTTATTCAAGGAACGTTCAGTACCTCATGTAAACAAATACATGTGGTGATTGTTTGATTTTATTGGTTAGAGAGCCTTAGAACACCTATGCGGCAGAAGGAAATAGTCCTTGCTTATAAGGCTCATTACCAGAATTCCTTAGAATTAGACCACATAAACAACACCTTATCTTAGAACTAAATTGAATTAATGCAATAAAAGAGAATACGCATGCATTGAAAGTAGCTTTGAACCAAGTTTAGCGCGAATCACAGTTAACAATATGGCCACATGCGGGGAATAAGTAAAACATCGACACGGTAGAAGCACGTGCTTCTCGAAAGAAGCGCTGACCGATAGCCAATCATCCGATGACTGGCGGAGTAATACAATTCTGCAATGTTTACATCAGGATCAGAAGGTTCGTTGAATGAACTTTAGATACTTAATAGAATACTTTTTAACCATTTCTTTTACATAAAAAAAGTTTTAAGTTGTCATTATAGACAGATGGCCTGTCTAATAATAATAATAATAATAATAATAATAATAATAATAATAATAATAATAATAATAATAATAATAATAATAATAATATAAAATACTAACATTTGTGCTAACTCCTAATAGTAAATCACGTTCATGCTCATTGCAATAATATAGACAATATAGATAATTGTAGTAATTTAGATTTGAGCAATTTAACGAAGTGAATGCAAAGAAGTATAACCTGACCAGGATAGCTGTGCGGTTTTGGGAGGATGGCGCTGCTGTTGTGTTTACATCAGTTTCTTGGCAAGCGCGGTGGGACAGGGGAGCGGAGAGTTTCACTTTGCAGTGTATCCAACGGTTTTTTAAAGTTGCAGTTTAGATGTTATCCATAGTCTAATCTCTTTATGCTTAATAAAAAACGCCGTAACTTATGTATGTATTGTAGTGAACCATTCCTGCAGTAATGCAGATGTATTGTGAATAGTGATTTATGAATGGAAATTACCAATTTAAGAACAACATAGCACAGTTGACAATTCAGTGAGCTTCTACCTTGTATTAAGCAGATTGTATAAAAATTGATTACGTTTTATTCGATTTCATTATAAAACAGTAGCAGCCTGTAAAACGCAGGAATGACAATGTCAGTGACTAAAAGATTAATTTTAGGTTGATAGCTTAGAGTTTTGCGCAATATCTTGTAACTGTAAGTTTAAATCAAGTTAAGGTTAAGGCTCATGATGCTGCTGTTTAAGTGTATGTTTATCGATTGACAAATAAATTATTTTTTCGAGTTTTAGCCAGGGAGGAATCTCGAAACGTTTCCTCTCCAGAACTGTGAAAGTCCTTTCCGCAGGTCTCTTGGCCAGCGCATGTGCTTTTATTGTATGTGGTTCTGGGTTTGATTCCCATTGAGAGAACAAAACTTAATTTTACAATCCTTCACTTTCATTAATCATCTGTCTCCTCTAGGATAAACAATATAATCATGGGACGTTAAAATAAAGAAATTTCTTGTTTTCTTCTTTTCTTTCTTTCTTTCTTTTTTCTTTTTTCTTTTTTTTTTTTTGTTCGAGAAATGTGAACCCTTTAGGGGAAAAGGAGGTGAAGAAATCTTTCCTTCATTTTTTAAAGATTTATGGGATTGGATAGCTTGCCTTTAGGGATTGATTTGTACAATTTGGTTCAGTGTCAATGATATGAATATGATGTCACAGTTCAGTGTCAATGTCCGAATATGATGTCAATGCAAAAGAATTTTCTTACTCAAGACCCCGATCGCTCCGCCCCTGACTGATTAAGTGGTTTATTACGAACAAGACAGAAAGAACTGTGGTAGATTGATTACAGAACTGTGATAGATTGATTACAAGTAGTCCGATTAGAAACACTGCTGCTTGCATTTTAGTTCCAAAACCGGCCGCCCGCACTCGTTCGCTGGTTGTGTTATAGAGGTTTTAATTATGATTTTAACCTATAATTAGTGCTTGAACTTTTTGGGTAAACAGATAGCCGCTCGATACATTGCATTTGGTTTACTCGACCGTTAAACGTGATAAACCCGTTTGGCCTGTTTAGACCGTTTGACCCAATAGATTCGTTACGAGTTCGTACATGATAAATAGAACAATTTGTGTTAGGATAATAAAGTGAAACAACACATGCACAATACCCGAAACGGCTCGTATTATTATATTACTATTAACGAATTATTATTATTATTATTATTATTATTATTATTATATTAATAGGAGAGAAAATTACTTTGTTGAATGATCTGTAGTTATTCTTTTTTTATCTGCTTATTGGTTTGCAACACTGAGTACGGAGAATAGTTCCTCTCCATTGTTTACTCTGGCGACAGGGAGAGCGGCTAAGTTTTAATAATATCGGCAATATCCAACTGATTAACAAACCGCACGTGGCCACTAATAACATTTTGACAGTTTTACTGCTGATAAGAAAACTTGGTTTAGCTTTGGAAACAACTATATAAAGTAAACACACGTGCAGAGAAAAGATGGTAATCAATTTTATAGTATTCAATATCGAGCTTCAGTTTCAATATATTAGTTTTTAATTCCAGTGCAGTTAGCTCTTTTATCTTTATTTCTTGATTTTCCGTCTACATCTCTTATATTTTTAAAACTTGTTTCCACCTTCAATGATAAGGGACTTGTTTGTGACAAGGCTCAGTGGTAGAGCGTTCACCTCTAGTGCATTGGGTCCCGGGTGCAAATCCTGCTCCCGAATTTTGTGGTGGACAAATACCATGTACGTGGGTTTCCTCGGGGTTCGTCCGTTTCCTCCCATTTTCTTCATTCCACCATTTCATTCATATCTCATTATCGCCGTCTCCTTTAGCCTAACCGGCATAATCGTGGGATGTAAAAGTAAAAAATTTCATTTCATTTCATTTTTGTTTGTGACAAAGACTAGACTAGTTTGGGCACGAGACAAGATTTGTGGTTGTCTCGTCTCGAAAATGTGCTGTAAAAGTGATGTCTCGACTCGAAAAATGTATATTTCTCTATTGGAAGTGCCGTGTCTCGACTCGAATTTTTCAGGAAAATCCTGTCTCGACTCGTCTCGTGCGCATCCCTACTAGTTTTCATATCAAAACTATGATAATTAACTAAAGGAACAGGAGTTCGCTACTGTCCGAGAATTGAGTTCTTGTATTTGATTGCAATCAAGCATTTATGCTGGGATTTGTTTGATATTTGCTTTTGTATTGTCCATGTGACCTTAAAGTAGTGCGATCTAAACATAATTTCTGTATGTAGTATTCAAATAGGCCAGCTTAGTAAATTTAACTACCATCATCATGAAGTCTGTTTCCAACGAAAAATATTTATTTTAAATAATTTAGTTACGGTAGATTTTGTCTACCCTCGAAAGTTGCCGACCTGTGCGAATGCACATGTTGCAAATATGGTAGAATCGGCCCTGGTAACGAGTGCGATTCTCGGATAAACAAACAAACAAACTAACAAACTAACTCTATGGCCTATGGAACCCGGAGATTCAATGCCGCGTTCTCAAAAGCTCTCCACTGAGTGCTATCTTTTTATCTAACTGGATCCAGTTTCTACTTTGTATTCCTATTTCTGCGAGATCCATCTTAATATTGTCCTCCCATCTGCGCCTAGGCCTTCGTAATGGTCGTTTTCCGATTGGTTTTCCAGTTAAGAGTCTTCATCCCGGCAAAATTAAAATACCGCTAATTTTATAGTAATTATGTAATATCTTCAAATAGATAAATGATAATTGAAATATGTGGAACAAGAGCGCCCGAGACAATATTATTTTGCATGAGGTACCGTTATCACAAGTCACCTAGTGGCTTTCCCTTTTCAGCTGTTTAGAAACGCGAAAATAAATGCCGATTTTCAAAATGACTCGAAATCGAAATCAGATAAGTGAGTCGTGATAACGGTTTCTCATGTAAAATAATATTGTCTAGGGCGCTCTTGTTCCACATTTCGATTATCTTTTATCTATTTGAAGATATCACATAATTACTGTAAAATTAGCGGTATTTTAATTTCGCCGGGATGAAGACTCATAAGACTTTTGAAAGGGTTCCTACTTTCTTTCATTTTAGCCACATGACCCGCCCACCTGAGCCTCCTAGACTTGACGACCCTAACAATGTTGGGTAAACCGTATAAATTATGTAGTTCCTCGTTATGAAGTTTCCGCCATTCCTCATTCCCGGACAAACTGGTTGTATAATAGTTTGATTCCCACTTTATTAGACAGCAGGTGTCGCTTCGTGTAATCCAGCTTTTAAATACTAGTGTTAAACCTTCTCAGATCAACGAAAAGAAATACCGGTATCTCAAGATGAGTCATATGGCGATCGATAAATGTTATTGGGCTGAACATAATGATACGACTGAGAATAAATTCTCATGCGTAGTTGTCGAGAAAATCTAGGATAAACGAATTATTTTAGTAAACTAAAAATTGAAGCTGTTGGGCTCCTACAGAGGGTGTAACCCTCTTTGGGTACATGTTCACTGACGGTGAGCGGGTAGAACAGACTTGTTGGAAAATCATGCTACCAATTAGAATTAAACTGATTTTGAAGAATACACTAATTAAGTTCTGAATTATGCCTCTAGCTACACGACAGTAGGCTATATAGTATGGTTAGTAAGATATAGCCCAAAATAATGATCTATTCTTGTACTTATACCAATAGATAGATCATTTCGAATTTCACAATATTAGATGCCTTTCGGAGGAGTTAAATTATCACGCGTAGTAGTTTGATCTTGGGTTCGATTCCCGGTGGGGACACTGGGTCGAAAAAGTGTACGGTAAAATGCTTTTTTAGGCCTGCCATCCTGAAAGAGGTTTTCCTTATTCACACCAGGCAAATGTTGGAATGGTACTTAATATATAGCCTAGGTCCCAGAGCCAGGCCGCTTTCTTTCTTCCCTTTTTCCGGATAGTGTGCTCGCCGAGGGACATCATCCCTCAATCGTAACGAGGTAAATGGTCATAGATGCCGAAAGCTCAGAAACCTTCGTGTTGCTCTTTTTAATTTAACGTTATGCGCATGTGCTCTTTAGGCTAAAGAAAATGAATGAAATCTTTAAGTTTTACGTCCCATGGTTATGCCGGCTAGGCTAAAGGAGACGCTGATTATGTAAAATGAATGAAATGGTGGGGTGAAGAAAGTGGGAGGAAACGGGAGAACCCCAAGAAAACCCACGAGCACGGTGTTTGTTCACCACAAAGTCCACACGGCGCGACCTGGGATCGAACTAGGGTCTCCAAGCACCGGAGGTGAATGCTCTACCACTAAGCCACCACATTTAGGCTAAAGATGACTGATGCTTAGTGAAAGAGAAAGATTATGAAGAAAGTGCTGGAATAAAAATGTAGGAGGAAACAGGAGAACTCCGAGAAAACCCGCGGGCACAATGTTGACCACCACAAATTTACATACCATAGATTGAACCGGGTATCAAAAAATTCAGCGCTATCATCTCCTTAAAATTTTTATTTCTTACGTTCTTCATCTTGTTATGTATCGTCACTTCCTTCATTTACACTTTATTTCTCTTCTTTTCTTACTCTGGACCAGGAGCGCACTCACGTGAGATCCACCGCGTCCGCCCCCCCCCAAAAAAAACTTCCAAACTCAACATATATTTGTACACTTTCTCAATAAAGCTTTATTTATTTAACTGGAAAATGGATGACGTAACATGCACATTTGATTTTACACTTAATCTGTACTCTTTCTCTTTTAAAAACAATCAATTCCCTGTTTAGCGTAAGCGCTAAACCCCGGTAAGCAAAATATTTGTATCCTTCCGCTTGTCACAAATACGATTGGCTAGTGATGTATCACTCCCACTCCCCACAGGGAGGAGCAAGTTGCAGCAGCAGAAAAGAAAGAAAAAACTCTAATTTCGCTGGTAAACAATTGTTGCTCAGTGAGTAAAGGTTTACCTTATTGGTGTTTCATCACAACACTCGCTGAACTGGAATTCTTGCCAGCGATCTTTCAGACTTAAAAGCAGAACACGCCTCCACAGTTGAATTGGCGCCATAATTACTGCGCATGCTTAGTGTTTATTTCTATTGTTTCACTAACTACACTCCATTGCAGTTTTATTAGATAATCCATATTATATTTATGTCATTTATAACAATGTAGCAGTTTTATATGGCGCTTCATAGCAAACGTAATAATCAAATCATATGAAGTATTTTGCGGAGGAGTACAAGCGTCGGTAGGCCAACAGCAACTCAGCGAGATTTAGTTTTACGTAGTTATCGTAGTTTAGAGCTTAGGCCAAATAGGGTTTAGTTCTATAATTTATTTTCTGAAAATATAGGTGGAAGTAGTTCAATATTGTTTATTGTCTTTTCGAGTGTAGAAAATTGCTCATTTAATACTACATAGACGTACTGGCTTGTAATATTGGACCCCGACCCCCAAACCTTGCTCCCCTCCGAACATATATTTCCAGGCTCATGCCTGTTTACAATCGGCAATTGAAAATTAGAAACTATGCTGGTCGTCGAAAAAACCAAATTCAAGATTTCAGTGGATTTAGTTCACTCATGGGAACGAGTTTTTTCCAGTCGATTTTCTGAAAACCATTTTAGATAATTTTCTTGATATTTGTTAAATCAATGTTTAATTAATGACACTACAACATGATACATGATTTCTGAAGGTATTTTTATATACAGTATAATACTAGTTGAATAGACCCATGCTTCGCACGGGGGCTATATTTGGATGTCAATGCCTGTAGGAGTATCGCCATTGATCTCAGCGACCGCGAAAACTATGGATTTGATACTAATATCGGGCTAGTTTTACATGTCTCGGCATCCTCTCTTCCCCCCTTCCCCCGCTGACTCCCGGACGCATACAATTGTAACTGAATTTGCAAGTCATCGCTAATGGAAGTGTCACCATATATTTCAACGACCGCGAAAACTATGGATTTGACACTAATATCGGTCATTTTGGATTGGTCTATGTTAACAATCATTTAATATGGTATAAGTTAATTCTCATGAGGAAAAATCCACAAGGGTTAGTTTATTTTTGGGAGTGACTTTATTTATTTACCACTTTTCTCAAATACGACTAATGTAAATTTGTTGATTTGAGGACTACCGTGAAGTTCTGTCCTTAGATATTAAAACTAGTTGATGCACTAATATCACATTATGTACTTTTTAATGTATGAATACTGAATTATTTTAAGATTATGATCTTTCTGCAACAATTCTCACGGCATCTGTGGCCCTAAAAGATGTATCTCGTTAAAGTACATTTACGTCACCGAGTACTTTATGAGACCCAGCAGGGGGAAAATGCAACAGATGCCACAGAAATTTAAGTGGGTAGTGTTTAGAGAGGAATAGTATCTAGTCGTACATTCAGACGATGGTACGAGAAACCGCAAGAAAAGAGATTAACGCTTGAAAATTAATCATGCTCTGGATGACCTTCCTTGAGAGATGATAAAGCTTTTCGCAGGGTTTTGATATGAGAAGCATTTTAAGTGCATCTGAAATTGCACAGAACCTTGGTGTTAGTCAAGAATCAGTTTCTGACTGTATCAAACAATTGGGATTTGTGAGAATGTATTCCAAATTGATGTCAAATGAACTTTCTAAGAAGAATCGACAGGACTAGGTGACAGTCAATTGTTTTCTTACCGGGCATGGATATGAACCATTCTTATATTGAAAACTGAATCTTACGAGAAAGTATTTAGCGAAAGAACTTAATGCCAACCAGGGCAACCAAGGCTCCAAAGAAGAGATTGTAGTTAATATGGTGAGATACAAGAGTACCAATTTATTATGAGTTACTAAAAGTAAAAGGGACAATTAACTCTGACAAATACAACCTTCAATAGGAGGTCTTGAATGCAAAACACAATGAAAAGCAGGGAGCCGCGGGGGCTCAGTGACAGAGCGTTCACCTCTGGTGCCTGGGGTTCCTAGTTCGATCCCAGCTAGCACTAAGTAGACTTTGTGATGGATAAATACTCTGTTTGTGGGCTTTCTCGGGGTTCTCCCGTTTCTTCCCATTTTCTTCATCCCACCTTTTTAATTTTTTTTCTCATCATCACCATCTCCTTTAGCCTAGCCAGCATAATCGTGAGACGTAAAACTTAATGATTTCATTTCATTTCACGATGAAAAGCGACCAGCTCCTGTAGTGAAAAGAAAAGGTATCATTCTATTGCATGATTATGCAAGAATTAATGTTTCTTTAGCGACTCATCAAAATATAGTGGATCTGGGTTAAGAAGTTTTAAGTCACTTGCGATATTCACCTGATGTTGCTTCAACAGATTACCACTTCTCTTCGTTTCTTCAAAACTTCTTAAACAATAAAGAGTTCAGAAATTAAGATGATGTGAAAAATGTTGTGATACAGTTTCTATACTCTAAAGATGACACATCCTATAAAAGAGGGCTTGAAAAGCTACCAAATAGGTATGAAGAGATTATCAATAGCTAGGAAAATTATATGGAATAATAAAGTAATCTTCAACTTGAAAATAACGTTACTTTTATAAGAGCTTTCAAACGGACAGAATTTACTGGTGGGTTATTTCACAAACTGGTAACCATTATTGCATTAGTAACCTTAATATGTGGATTAGATCACTTCCTATGCAACAATGGGCAAGCAGCAGTTTACGTTTGTTCGAAAACTCCTAATAATTTTGTTCATATTTCAAAATAAATGTTTAATAATAACTGCAGCATAACATGATTGAATTTAAGAAATTGGACAGAGAAGGTTTAGTGCAGTAGCTCCTACCATCCATTATACATAGCTCGGGTGGATGTGTGAAGTAAGATAGCTAACAAAAAAAACTTGATTTTGAGATAAATAAAGCTTAGAGTTTGTTCTTTGCACATCAAAACCCCACGAAATTGCGAGTTAGTTCGTCCAAAGATGGAGTGGGTCAGTGGGTCGTGAGTCAACAGAACGTCACCCACTCTGACCCACGACCCACTCCATCTCTGACCCAATATAACCAACCGATTCACTCTGCTGGGTGCGTTGTAGGCAGCATCTTCTGAACACTGGTGAATTTGTCTACGTTTTACTTCCAAGGCCTCAATTTTTCTTCCTTTTTCATTTGTTTTTATTTACTTACTTGAGATGAGTATATCAAAGTAAACACCATACTTTCAGGCACTTTTGAACTTTGATATTTGTAATTATACTAATAGGAACAGGAGTTACTATTTGGCTTTCGAGACAAAGTGGGCACTTTTTTTTTTCTTTACGTTTGCCTACTTTACCTTGATTTGAGACCTTCAAATTTCATCCTATTTTCCACTGAAAAGAATCTGTAATTCAACAATTAAATAATTATATATGATAATTAAAGTGAAATTCATCGTAATATGGCCCATGACAACCACTTTACCATTTTATACCTTAAAGGTCAGATCCACTGGTATTGTAACAGAGCGGTGCTTGAGTAATTGAACGTAGAAATTCAAATTCCGATTAGTAATAATTTCACAGCCTTGTTTTATTACAAGTGTAAACCTTTTAGTCAGTGGAGAAGAGAGCATGGATCATGGCTTGAGTTGATGATGAGTTTTGGTGTATGGTGGGTCGGAGTGGATCATAGTGGGTAGTGGATAGGAGTGGGATACTGTAGATCATGGTGAGTGGGTCAGAATGGGTCATGTTGGATGGTGGTTAAAAGTGGGTGACGGTGGGTGGTGAGTCAGTGGATCGTAGGTCAAGTTTTCATTGACCCACGCCAACTCTGTCATCGTCACACACAACCAGGTTCTTTCCTAACCAGAGGCGATATAAGATACCAGTAAATACACATCAGTGCGGGAAAAAGTTAAATGAAATCTTTGAGTTTTACGTCCCACGATTATGCCGGTTAGGCTAAAGGAGACCGGTGATAATGAGTAATGAATGAAATGGTGGAATGAAGAAAGTGGGAGGAAACGGGAGAACCCCGAGGAAACCCACGCACACGGTGTTTGTCCACCACAAAGCTAACTTGCTGCGAGCTGGGATCGAACCAAGGACCCTATACACCAGAAGTGAACGCTCTACCACTGAGCCATCGCGGCCTCTCAGTGCGGAAAAACATTGCCTTCCTTTGTTGATAATTCAATTTTCACAAATGTAGATATATCTCTCTTTACACACTTACCTGAGATATGTTCGCTACCTTATGCTCTTTAAACCCTTCAATTAATTAAGTTAAAAAACTAATACTTACTTACGAATGTGTGTAACATACAAAGAACACTATTCATAACACCTTACATTTGTTGACTAGTAACATATACTTAGAACAACTCGTTTATAATACAAGAAATCCGAAAAAATATATAATACTAGTCCACTAACTAAACTGCTGAGTTTTCCTTGATGTCATCAAATGAAACAGCAAAAGGTTAAGGAAATCTTTTTCACCCACACCCACTTACGGCTTGATTCAAGTCGAAGGCCAAGACGCCAAGGTTAAGTCAACTCTACTTATGTGCTCAGAAGATGTCACACACAAGTTAATATTTGAGTTTTGATTTACTATTTGTTTTCCTTATAAACAGAGATAAGTAACTTATGTGGGATAGTAGCAAATATTGTATGTCCTATTATAAACGTAATGCACAGAGACTTATCAGAGATAAATTGCTTGTGAAATAATAAAGACTTTATTAAAACATCTATTTAGTTTTAGACAGTATATGGTAATTTCACACAGTAATGTTAGGCGGTTAGGTTAGGTTACAAAAAAAAATTCCCCTTGGGGGTCATATCTTTGATCATGCTCAATGTGGACTACCAGTGCTTTCGAGGTACCCCCTCTCTGGACAATCACCCCGAGTAGATTCTTCAGAAACCATCACTGCTTATAAATAGTTTTGGGTTAGAAATCAGAGAATAATAGAATAGTGAACATACTTAATATTTTGTTTTCAGCTATGCATTTTAGTTTTGCAATTCACATAATGTTCCGTTCTAATCGAATTTGAAACAAAAGGAACACATTTTGAAAAACAAATACTTTCTACTGGGTTTGAACACATAACACGTGATTGATAGACTATTGATCCAAATCACTCGACCATTTCATATGTTTTCGGAAATCATCTCTTGACTTCTGTGTAAAGTAGTTTACTTCCCCACACTCGATTTTGCTTATTCCGATGAATTTGCTATGAATATTTGAACGATACACCTCTTGCAATATAAAAGTATTTTTCGCAATATAAAAATATAAAAGTAAATCAGATTCAATTTTACGTCTTAATAACTTATATAAAGCAGGTTGAATCCGTCAAATGATTCAGGTTGGTGATCGTATATAGGTAACCAAAAAAATGCTGTCGCTTTCTGTGGAGGTCTGTGTTCAATTAGCCCTCACATCGTGAGTTGAATGCGAATGGAGATAAGGCGAAGATCAGCTGTTGGTGCGGGTACAATCATGTCCAAAATGATTGTTGTAGCATGTCTATAAATATGTTGTTCTAGGAATATAATTTGATAACGAATTCGCCCGGTATTTCTTATAATGTTAGTATGTGTATAATCGGCAAAGACATGTATGTTTCAAAATTCATGTCAAAAGAGCAGTAAATAAGAATAATAAAACGAAAACCAAATTTTCTTGTCCATTTAGCAACATTTTATTTTACTCATTATAATTTTCGTATTTACAATTCTTTTCCTATGAAATTTTATACAAATATACATTTCCCGATTATACACCTAGTAACAGTACAAAAAGTACCCTGAAAAATCATTGCCATATTATATTCTTACAAGAAGACAGTTATAGGTATTCGACAATAATTTTGGACATGAGTGTACATCTAACGTACCTTGTTGTGGCAGTTCCATTACACCGTGAACGTTTGTAAGGACAGAGTGAACATGAGACCTTCAAAGAGTGTCATAAGGGCGTGTATGCTGTACGAGTTCAAACTGGGATCAAACGCCGCTGCAGCGGGACGGAAGATGTCATGCCTTTGGTGAGAGTATCGTGACTACGCGTACAGTGCAGCGGTCGTTTAACAAGTTTAAGGACGGTGACGAAACACTCGAAGACACACTACGTGCCGGAAGACCAACACATTTAAAAAATGGAGATCTTCAGGCACCAATTGAGCCGAAGAGTTGTCAGACATGTAAAGAACTGGGCCTACAATTCAGTATGGCTTGAGAAATCATTCGGCAGCACCTTCCCCCGTACTTTTACCCCTGCATTAAATATATTATTAAATATTAAAATTTTGTAGAACGAATTCTAATTTTCACAAAGTAAGCGATATTCAAATAGATATTAAGGAGAAATCAGAGTAATTACAACATTAAAACTACAGTTTATTTAAATTAATTTTGCATATAAATCAATGCGCTAAAAATACAAAGTTTTTCACCTACTTGAGCTCGTTAAATATTGTGGCTCCGTGATAAAACATCTATCTTTTATGCGAGTTATCCCTGCCTTGATCTCAAGCATTGAAGTATTGCTAGAATTGCTGGTAATAATACGCTGGACCGTTTTCAAAAATATATTGTACTCCCATTACTGCATGTGCTTTTTCTTTCATTAACTTAAAGTAAGTATACTCTGCGATTTTCTCCCTTAAGATCTCCACTTCTTCATGCTGTTGCCACTTATTATGGCCTTATCAAAGAGCAAACTGTACATGCTTCTTTTGTCTGTTAAAGGGCATCGGTGGAAAAGTATAGCGAAATGGCCCCAGATGAATATTGAGACGTCAAGTGGGTGGTATGTAGGTACCCCCAGGATAGATTAGTCCCTCACTTTTCAAACCTCAACTCTCATTGGTTCATGACAAATGGCGCAAAATCGGAAAAGCGAGATTAGCTTATTTCTCAAGATTGGCTCGATTGATTTTGTTCAGACTTGGATGTATGTATAGGTGTATACAAGAGCTTTGTCTAAAAAATATTAACAGCTCCCCCCGACCATTTTCTCCTCTCAAAAAATTCGATTCAATATTTTGAGCCCTTTTGTCCTATAATGGTCTGCGAGCACAATTATGAAAAAAGAAAATAATTTTAGATGTTGCTTTAATCATACAACCACATATTTTTTTTATTTTCAAAATTTTATCACGGGTACGCCATAGTCAAAATTTAGCCAAAACCAACCATACCACACTTGTAAGGGAGCAAATACATAAATAACAGCGACTGATGTAGCTTTTCCATATTTGCTATGTGAATGAATGAGAAATCACACATGAAATGCCAAATTCACTGAGTACCAAATCACCCATTTGATTGTCTGCGACGCCCCATCCCTAGTTTGGGATATAGTGAAACTTTTGATTTTTAACAATTTATTTGGGAATGAACACCCTTGTCACTTTAAACCAAACACGAAACAATGAGTCTTTGTGATTGTGTGAATTTGTCGGAAAAAAAATGAATATTGGCAGCCAGGAGTGTCTGTTTCGATTTTTCTTGGTGGACAAGATCCCCATCTTCATGAGAATTGTACGTTTTATATTAGTAAATTAGTAGTCAATGGTTTAAAATATACACCCTCTAAAAACATATTGAGGACAAAGGTTATGATGTTCCTATGCCTGCAATAAAAAGTAAAAAATCACAATTGTCCACTGCAGAAGCAAATGATACTAGAGTTGTTACAAGAATTCGTTGGGCAGTTGAAGCTAAAAGAAAAGTACAGTCTGTTCGATGAAATATTTGAAAGTGAAATGGTAGCTAGTATCGGCCCGTATTATACAGAATTTCTAGTTCTCTACACAATGAATTCTCCATACGTGTTACACCAGATGAAAACCACTCCACAATCACCGGAATAATCAAATCTGCGAAATTACAGCCTTTGGTTAAACGGAAGAAATTAGAGAACAACAGAACTTCTGTTAGCGTATTTCTTCAAAGGACCTTGAGGGTTTTCCTCGAATGACCGAAAAACATTTCAAAGGATTGTTTTGTGGATACTTCCAATATAAACAGGCAATATGTTATTTGGCTGAAATGTTGGATGAAAGAGGTAGTATTAGTATGCAGTATGTTAAAGACAACAAGATATTGAAAACGACAGTGCATTCATGATATATACGCAAAGGAAGACATACAAGTGCTTCATCTAAAACCAAATACAGAAGGTTATAAAAGTGTCATTAGGTATTGTTGCGACGTTGAGGATCACAAAATCTGCACAACCATTAAGCAAAATTTATAATCATGAAAACATTTATGTGGTCTTAAATGAAAACAGTGACAACCACTGAAGTACGTACTACAATATTCTTTTCATCCTTATTTGTTTCACACATTGAAATACTTGTACTTCTTATATGTAACTTACTTTCCGTTTGCCTTATATTTTCTTCTATTTCTTGGATGAAATGTACCTTTTATTGAAATGTTGCAGTTTTCCACTACTCTACTTTTTGTCCCATCCCCCTTCCCATGGGAGACACTACAACAGAGGTTCCATTACATTATGTTGTTGTTGATGGTTATTGTCTTTCCGCTGGGGTTATTTCACTTTGATTAGATACTGTGGGTATAAGTAACATTGTAACATGTTACCTATACATTGTAACATTGTAACATGTAGGCATAGGTAACATATCAAAACCTCATTGAAACATCTGACATTATGAACTACATTATTTACACATCCGATTTCCTAATAACCTACCGGGCATTCGCATATTGGCGAGCACTTTCCGCCAAAACCTATTTCCCAACAATTCTCCCCCCTCTACAAAAGTAGAGTTGGATATACATGATGCACTGATTTAAATAGCAAACAACAAACTAATAATTCGTTTCTGTCCTGCTGCTTCACCCTTAAGTGTATCCCCATTTGACAGGCGGTCTCCTTTTTCGAGTGGATCTTCTAAGATTGTCCTGAATTTCTGAAGTAAGTTGTTCGCAATTCGTAACTGGTGTATTGCTATAATACCTCCACCGAATAGGAAACAAGTTATCACCTCGGCTTGTGGTTTCCCTTTCATTTTCTCCATTTGAACCACTGTTCGTTTCGTTCCTCTCTTCTGACTTACTATTTTGAAAACCGAAATTTATTTGATGCAGATGATAAATACGTATATATCCAGTAGGATAAATACGTATATATCCTAAAACCATATATCTATTAGGAAAAAGTTTTTTCCATGATGATTCTGCACTTTTATCGGAGGAGGGTAATGTTGAGGATCCAGCCTTGCGTTCGACTCTGTAACGTGCCTTAGGTATGGCTCCGTCGTGGGCCACCGGCCGTTAATGACCAGGACAAATATCTATAAAGGGAAACATGCCCTACAATAATTATTGTTAAATGAGGGAAATTACGCGAGATCCTCCTAGTGCAAATGTTAACTATATTTTCTATAATAATTCCCATCTATAGGATTTCTGCGTATTTCAGCTTAGCAAAACAAAAAAAAAACATGATATAAATAATCAGAAAGATGCTATTAGGATATTGAAATAAAAGGTTATATATGTGAATTGAAAACTTTATAACAATAATTCAATCAAGCAATCTCTACTTTCAACAGATTTGAACAAGAATAGTAGTTTCTACATATGTAAATTTATATCCTGATATATATATATATATATATTTATACTGGATGAAACTGTTTTTACTGTAAATATATTTAAGGAGTCTAATAGAGTAGCAACATCTACCCTACCATAATTCCATTTCATTAATTTTCTTTAAAAAAAATATATATTCAAAATTGTTTTAATAACACACCGTTCTATAATTCAAATAGATATAAAATATATTTAGTCCTAATTAATGTAATACCTTAAATCAGAGAATATAACAAATTAGTATAACAACTCACCCATTTACAAAAGTGATATCTTATTCCATTCACTCCAGATTTAATTAAGTGGGTGTCACAGTACAGAACTTTTCATCCACACAATATCACCAACCGAAATAACACTATCCAGAAATTAGATACTAATACTTTAGAAAATATCTGAATATAAATTTCTTTTTCAGGAATAAACGGTAAAATTCACTAATTCTGAAAACGCGTGATATATATAATAACCTTATAGACAGTTGAATATAGCAGAACAGATAATGCCCACTTGCACAGTAGCAATCGAATGGCTAAGCCATCCTCTTCAAGCACCGTCGTAGGTACGTAATTTACCACTTTCCGCCAGAGGCGCTAAAAAAATGTACATCTTTATTTCGGGTTGCATACTCGTCAGGCAATACACTCCAAGATTTTTTTTTTTTTTTTTTAAGTGTGGATAAAATATCTGCACGTAACACACATCGCCCACTCAGCGATAAAAAGTTGGCACAACTTTTTATAACAAATTTTGCAACATGTAATTATCCTTATTTTCTTAATTATGAATAGAATTTAATTTATCGTTAGTCCTTGTCAGTCGCTGTTAGTAATTTACCACCTCTATCTACATCTATTTATTTCTAACTAACTCATTCTCGCCAAACTCATTCACTCCAACTAAACAAAACCAAACTAAAGAAAAAAAATCCCCCAAAATACAAACGCTCTTCACACATTACTGTAGTTACAACCACTCACGTTAGTTAAAGAAAAGTCATCAGTCATTATCCTATTCATAAAATACACAAATTTCAAAATGTGACATTTTCTCAGGTTTAATATCAATAACCCTTTTAATTATATATATATATATATATATATTATCAAAGGTGAGTTCATCAAATTGTATTAATTTAATATTACTATCCATAATTCATAATAATAACAATAAAATATTACAATTTTATCTTAGTACTCATCTTACATCCATTCTTGCTCGCTACATGAATTGGGCATCTTGATATATCTTCCATAAAATTTTCCGAGAATTACCTATTGGACAATTAACAAAACCATGACAATTATACAACACATCCAGATCTGGAAAACTAACAAAGACAAGTATTAATAACACATTAAAAATTAAATATATCCACATATATATATATATTTAATTTTAAAGCTGGACCATAAATATCATTTCTTTATATCACAGATTCTCTATATCACATATCTAATTAATAGTATGAGAGGTATCGAATTTATGATTATTTTACAATGTTTCTCCTTTCCCTAAATATCTTTGTTTGACTCACATGACACTTTCTAATATCTCTAGGATTTTCCGTATTTCTAATTTGAACAGTGTTTCCACCCAAGAAACGTTCTATGGAATAAGGGCCACTCCATTTTGGACACAAAGATTTAGTTCTCTTATCACTCAAAGAGGAAAGAAACTGAGTTTTAATCAAAATTTTATCCCCGATATTATAGTTATGATCAACACGCCCTCTATCATATAATTTCTTTTTACGTTTCCACGCATTGCTCATGTTCTGAAGAGCCTTTGACCATAACTCCGGTTCAAGAGTATTTAAATCTGAAGCTTTTATTTGCCATTTAACATCCAACGGATTACATACATCATAATTAAAAATTAAATCCATAGGACTACATTTTGTTTCTTCGTGAATAGCACAATTTACTGAATACTCAATTTCCCAGATTCCTTTATCCCAAGATGTTTGTTTTTGTCCAAAATATATTCTCAAAGAATTTTTTATCGTAGACACGTATCTTTCACTCGGATTCGACGCCGCGTGATATGGTGATATACTTATGTCCCTAATTCCATTTGCATAGAGAAAATCTTTAAACTTAGCTGATGTAAACACCGAGTGATTGTCATGACCTATTGAAAACACAAAACCATTTCTACACATTAATGTATAAAGTTTATTGATAATACTTTGACTAGAAAGGAATTTTATTGGTTCAAGAAAGACTCTTTTCGAAAATGAATCTACGACTATCAGACAATAACGTCCTGATTTACTTTCTACCATTGGGCCTATTAGGTCAATTTGCCAACATCCATTTACTATCTTCTCATACTGAGAAATCAACTTTCCTGCAGGTTTTACATTATTACTTTTATTTAACTGACATTCCTTACAAGCAGAAACATATTCCCTAATATCCTTTTGCATCTCAGGCCACGTAAAGCGTGCACAGATCTTCCCAATAGTTTTACTTATTCCGGCATGAGATCCGGGTAAAATACTCGCGTGGAAGAACTCAATTATACTTGGAGCTAATGTTTTAGGTAAACAAATTTTATACGGATTTCTAATAGCTTTAGTTTTACGACACAATATATTGTTAATCAACTTATATCCCTCAATCACCCTTTTTGCTTTTAAATCCCTTATAATCTTATTTAATTCAGGATCATTTAACTGATGATCTTGGATAGACATATTTACATAAGGCATATTCCACAGATTAATCAAAAAATAATTTGTTACTTTATCCGAATGTGAAGGTTCTATCTCTATTTCCTCAAAGTTACTAATGTCATACAATCTCGAAATAAAATCTGCAGAGACATTCATATTAGTAGAAATTGATTTTACTTCAAAATTAAAGGAAAAGAGACGGTATAATAACGATCCATATCTTTTCACTCTTTTCATATTCCTTAAGGCATACACTAAACCAGCGTGATCCATTCTTAGCTCAAAAGGTTTATGCAGATAAGTTCTATAACGTTCCATGGTTTCAATGGCCGCTAACATTTCTAACAAATATATAGGCTTATTGAAGTCGTATTTCTTTAGACGTCTACTATAAAAACCCACTGGAACTAAGTTATTATCATCATCATATTGTTGGATCACCCCTCCCAAACTTCTTAATGTTGCATCACTGTTAATTACAAACTTTTTATTCAAATCAGGCAATTTTAATACAACATAATTTGCAAACAGTTCTTTTATATTATCTAAAGCCTTTTGTTGTTCTGGTCCCCACCTAAATACTGCAGAAGCCGCCCTTAATCTTTCTATTGGTTCCATAACCTCATGAAATTGTGGAACAAACTTTGCATAATATTGTAAAAATGAAACTAAAGATATCAAACCCTTTTTATTCTTTGGAGCGGGCAATCTTTTAATAATCTCAAGTCTAGATGGGTCCATTTTCATTTTTCCATCTTCTATAATAAAACCCAGATAAGAAATTTTACGTGAAAAAAATGTACACTTCTTAATTGATAAAGTAAGTCCTTTATCCTGTAACCTTTTTAAAACTTTTTCTAACAGAACCTTATGACTCTCTATATCTTTACTTTTACAAATTAGATCGTCCATATACCACTCTACACCTTCATCTTTTAACGGATATAACAATTCAGTTAGTATTTTTGATAACACATGACTTCCGGCAGCTAATCCAAATGGAAGTACCTTAAATTCAAACAAACCCCTATGCGTAAGAAATGCCGTCAAATGACGACAATCCTCCGTCAATGGTATTGTTAAATATGCTTTTCTTATATCAAGATGGGTATAGATTTTAGCATCTGATAATTCAGCTAAAATATCCTCAATCCGATGTGTAAACTGTGTATTTAAACAAAGATGCCGATTCAAAGCAGAATAGTTAACGACCATACGTTTAGATCCATCGTTATTATTAACAAGAAAACAGGGAAAAGCATATTCACTATTACTAGGTTGAATTAAATCAGATTTTAACATCTCATCAATAATTTTATCGAGTTCTCTTTGAGATGCTCGTGACATGGGATATGCTTTCTTACGAATAGGAGTGTAATCATTTAAGAGAATTTTATAATTAAAATCCTTAATTTTTCCTACATTGGGTGAAAATACATTAGGAAATTTATCAAGTAACTCATTCACATACCCTTGTAATTCCGGATATTCCTCCAAGACTTCCGGATCCACTCTCAATTGACATGGATTCTCGATAGACTGCTTATTGAAACTGGTATTGGAAAAACCATTGGTCTCCACTGAGCTGGCAACACTGGACTGTCCCCTGGTCGGTTCCTGAGTAAATTCCCTAACGTGTGACTCCCGACCAACGTTTGGAGGTAACTCACTCGAAGATTCTTCCCTCAACAATAATTTTGTTGAAATTTGGGATGGTTCTCTGCAAAACAATTCAACAGCACAAGTATCTTCACGTAAATCAGGTGGGGGGTCCCTTAATGAAAAGTTCAAAGAAACCACAGAGTTCTCTAAAGGAAGGATTAACTTGTTGGTCACTAAATCGATCTTTGCCTTTAACTGCTTAAGTTCATTAATTCCCATAATAAAAACTGGTTCAAGATTTTCCACCAAAAAAAACTTTAATCGATACACTCGATTCTTTAATTTAATGGGAATCCTCACACATTGTTCTAGAGTTAACTTCTGTTTATCTATCCCTACTCCTGTAAACTTTTCATTAATCACTTGCACAGGATATTTTAAATTTTGATTCCACCTATCAAAGTTTTGTTTATCAATAAGCGAAGCTGAAGAACACGTGTCTAGTCCCTCTCGCCTACGAGTTCCTAGCACAAAAGCATCGACAAAAGCTGCAATTAGTTTTCTTGAAGTATTATTTTCTATTGTTCCATCCATTTGTTTAATATTCACTGTATTTCTATCAACAAAGTTTGAGGGTATTGTTCCTCCCTCTCCATGAACTTGTCTCAAAATACTAAAGTTCTTAATACTTTCATTATTAGCAGGTGACGAACTAAAAATGTTTAAGTTCGCATTTTCTACACCATTCCGAGACACTGAAAGTCTATTCCCTTTAAAATTACCACTATGCATTAAATTACTCACTGGTCTAGATGCATAATGCTTTGTTTTTACGTTGTTAATTTGAGACACTTCACTATAAACACCATCACTCACATTAGGGTGTCCATGTTCAATATTATCTACCGGGATTCGAAGTTCGGACCTCTCCATAGGAAGCGTATACTGCTGCCGATCACTCTTAGCTGCAAAGCGTCTCTTATTCCTCCTATCACTATTCATAAACTGATTATTGAAAGAATTTGATACACCCGCACCATTAGAAGATTGAACACCGGACCCAAGTTCCTGATTCAGAGCCCCTGACCGGTCACTCTTCCCTGCAAAGCGTCTTTCCATATTCATCCCCATGTTCACTTTCAACAACTTTTTATTAAGCAAATATTGTTTATTAGCAGGACAATTGGCTACTCGGTGCAGACCACCACAAAAATAACAGGAAACCTGTTTACGCTCCTCACCTCCTCTACTTGAAACCTTGCTTAATGCACTGTATACCTCCAAATTCCTTTGATGTAAGTCATATTGATTTAATTAACTCAACAACTCATCTAATGACGTAGGGTAACGATACTTATATATGTCATGTTTCAAGTGGGGATTCATTCCTTCCATAATGATTTGTATAACTTCTTTACTATTCCCATAATTTAGGGATCCATAACAAACAATATACGAGTCTATTATTTTGTTTACATAATCTAATAAATTCTCTTCGGGTTTTTGCATAACCTTAATATATCTATTTATAATGGCTCGCTTACCTAATGGTGTAATGTATTTTTGAAACGAATGACTTGTAATTTGTGACCATTCGGTAGTCATTTCATATAAGGAAATTAATTCCTGATTTAATCTACCTTGCGCTTTTCCTAATGCAGCAATCAGAACGGTTTCTACAGGAAATAATTTCAATTTAATAATACCATAGACTACACTCATAAATTGAAAAAGTTTTACATCATCTGATCCGTCTACTACAGGAATTCTACGTACGTGTTCATTAAACAAATTACAAGAAGCATTAACCGTTAATTTCTCCATATTAAAATTAAAAGGCACAAAACTATTCAGTAAACGTACGTTCTGAGGTTCATTACGCATAATTTCAACTTTATTTTTATCGCAAAATGGATTTGTGCTTTTCTTTTCTTTCGCAATCATCTCCTCAGCTGATTGATCAAGGTCAATAAACGGATTCAGGGAGCTACGACTACTTGTTGTAGACACACACAAAGGTTCCAACTCGTCCCTCAACATTCCGCTGCTATCAGCAAAGTCAGAACACACACCTGTTGAAGACAGGTCAGTTACATTATCAGCAGTGAACGACGAAAAATGTTGCCTACTTGATTCTGCTTCCCCGTCCAAATACGACAAATCCCAACCTTGACCTACATTAGGCGGAATAAATACTCCCCTTTCTCCTCCTACAAACCCATTTAATACTAGCTGACCAGGCCTTCCCGCAGGATTTTCCATATTTATGAATAATGAAGAAATAAAAGTTAATGCTATAAAATACAAAAATATTCCCACCAGAAAAATATTTCTGCCTAATAGCGACTGCACACTTACAAGCATTTGTTTCGTACAAGAAATCCGATTTTACCATATAGCCTTCTAACCATCCAAAATTGAAACTTTTTTTTCTGCTACAAAAAGAATGCGGATATATTTAACAACTCCAACAAGAAACCTACAAAGTAACAAACAAACAAATGTATATACCGTCGTAGGTACCGTCGTACGTACGTAATTCACCACTTTCCGCCAGAGGCGCTAAAAAAAATGTACATCTTTATTTCGGGTTGCATACTCGTCAGGCAATACACTCCAAGATTTTTTTTTTTTTAAGTGTGGATAAAATATCTGCACGTAACAACTCCTAGATTGGACCCGCATCTAAGGAAAACTATTTTCTTTTAATTACATCTATGTAAAATCAAGGCTCATAGAGCATTTTGTATAATTTTCTTTCTTCTGTCATTAAACTCAGCAAATGAAGCAAACGTCCTATAAGTCCCTCACCTTTTCCTTTTAATTTTCCGCTTATTCTTAATTTCGCCGTTCATTGACTATCATGATGAAATGCTGAATTCTGTCTGCCGCCTTTTGCTTCCGTGATCAGCAACGAGGAAGACATTTTACTTAGGTATGTTTCTTCCGTGTTTTCTTCAAGAGTAAGAGGTTTTCTGTTTTCTGCCATAACATAGAATTTTAGATGGGTTTGATTTTGATTAGTAAGGATCTTGAGGACATCGCCACGGAAGAGGACAATCTGCACTGTAGACATCGAGTGTGACGTCAGTTTGATGTGTAAGACGTGGGAGGCGTCTTGGTGGACGTCTTTGACCATATTTGGAATATCGTACGAGGAGAGGGTGGAACCCGGAAAAACGAAACTTGAACAAAACTGGGAAGCCAAGGCTTCTCGTGGCTGAAGGAGACAGGACCGCCACGGAGTCTACAACTTCGGAATTCGTTCAGCTGGACTTGAGAGCAAAACATGGGTTATACGCATCAACTGAAGGTAATGTACCTTTTCGGCAAGACAGAACGTAAACACTAGACAGCATAAGCTCATCCCTAATTACCTTTACATTTTGCTCTACCAAGACCTTTCTAAAGCTTGCTGTGCTATTCTAAATTAAAAGTTTGTGTTTTATTTCAAAATTGAAATATAATTGGTTAAGGTTAATTTAAATTACTGGCTTAGGTTATAAAATCACTGCTTATCATGGAATTCATCTAGTGAGAGTTATACTTAAACTGTTTAGCACGAATTGTTTGAATCTCACGTACATTCGCGACATTCATATCGTGGCAATATTAGAATCAAAGCCACAAAATCTAGCTGGAAATGTCACAATTCCATTCATGTTTCACATTTACTAACACTCGATACGTATTCCTTCCAACTCTTTCTAGCAGTTCACCTTAAATGAATTTTGGTATAGATGACTGATGATTTTTAATTTTTATACATGCTGTTTCCTTAGCCCCACAAATCTGCTCATTTTGATGAATGGTAAACCAAGTTCGAGGTTTGAATGAAACCAGTGTTTCCGCAGGTGTTTCTTGTACTTGTTTCGAGTTTGTATGCAAAATACATAATTTGCCCTTTCCAATTGTCAAACATCATCTGTGTTATCCTGAAATTACCTGTATAAACTTTATTTTCAATAATTTCTTTATTCAGTGAACGTCTGTCTCTCTTTGCAACACCGTTACTTTCCGAGTGATAAGTAGGTGTGTGTAATGGTTTTATATTTCTTTGTTTACAAAAATTCGTGAACTGTATCGATGCAAATGTAGGCCCTTTATCTGTCACTCAAGAGCGGATCTAGGGGCACGATCGGGGCGATCGACATCCCAGAAGAGGAACCTTTCTTATTTTATACATAAATAAAAACCCATCCCAGAGTTTGAAACTCTTAAATGTAGCTCTAAGTGGCAGTATTACAACCCACCGCCCCCCCACAAATCCGTTCTGGATCCGCCCTTGCTGTCACTAAAGTCGTCGGGAAGACACACCATTTAAATACTTCCTCTAACTTCTAGATTGTTTCCTCACATTTTGTACTTTTCACAACCCATACTTTTATCCATTTCGACCAAACATCAGTTAATAAAGTAAAACCAAAGATTGAAAAATGATCCAAATGTACCCTTTCCCAGGGTTCTTTTGATTCGGGCCAAGAAATATACTTTGTTCTAGCAGTTGCATTTGTCACTACATTACAGTATTTACAACTCCGAACAAATTCATGTAACTCATTACTTAAGTTGGGCCACCAAACTTGAATTTTTGACATACTTATCATTATTTCACCACCTAAGTGATTTGTATGTAATCTACATAAATATGTATGTCGTAATTTCATCTGCACAATTACTTTTCCCTGAAAGAATAATAAGTTCCCTTGTACTTCCAGTTCAAATCTATGCTTAAAAAGGACCTTATGTTCTTTGGCGTCCAGATTAGCAGGCACCTTCTTCGCCCAACCTTGTTTTGTTCAATTTAAAACTCTCTTTATCCAACTATCTTGTTGCATTCCTACAGCAATCTCATTTTCCTTAAATGTCTGTGATTGTCTTATGTAATTTGTCGATATCTCTTCATCTTGAGTGGAGTTAGACAATGGGAAAAATCTGCCACTTTAACACTTTTACGGTACGCAATTTCAAAACTGTAATTGTTTAACAACAAATACCATCTTAAAAGACGTGGCATAATAGTGGATGGCGGTTTTTTAACCCCAAATATCCAGTGCACTGGCTGTGAGTCCGTAAGAATTTTCAATTGTCTTCCATAAATGTATTTGTGAATTTTTTAAATGCAAATACTACTGCCAAAGCCTCTCTTTCTAATTGGGAGTAATTTCGTTTAGCATTTGACAGCGTTGCTGACGCACATTCAACTGTTTGGAACTGATTATTACTACAATTCAACAGTACAGCTCCTATTCCTGTGTGCGAAGCGTCAGTCATAATGAAAAACCTCCTCATTTACCTTAAAGGGATGTAGAAATTGTGCGGAAGCAATACTCCTTTGAATTAACTCAAATTCATCCTGATGTTCTTGTTCCCATTCCATCTCACACCTTTATGCAGTTAATTCAACAGGTTGGGTATCTACAAAGACAAATTGGTAATATGCCGATGGTAGAAATTAATCATTCCTAAGAACTATTGTAACTCTTGAATCCCTTTTGGCGGCTGAGTATTTAGAATAGGTTCTAATTTTGATTTAGCCGGTACTAAAAGAGATACTTCTGTCTTCACGCACCTTCACATTAAATTCCTTAAATTTTTCTAACACCTTTACTGTCCTGTCATAACATTTCTCTACTGTTTGACCCTAAATTAGTATATCATCCAAATACGCTGCATTACCGTCACATTCTTGAAATATCTGGTCCATAAAACGTTGAAATATTTCAAGTGAACAACTTTATTCAAAGAGTAATCTAGATTGTCGAAAAGGAACCCAAGCAGTTTATAACCAAATATTTAGTCAATTTTTTTGTAAACCTCTAATTGTAAATACGCATTGCTATGATCTAAAACAACGAAGTACCTTGCTCTCACCACCTTATTTAATATATCCTTAATTTTAGGGATAGGATAAGCACACTTTTCCCTATAACGATTAACTCTATGCTTGAAATCAAAACATACAGATATATTCTCATTCTTTTTTTCGAACTACCACCACCGTCGTCGCAGAATCCGAAAACACCACTTATTGAAAAATGTTTAGCTTACATAACTTGTCTAATTTTTCTTTGAATTCACCCATTAGACCATTAGGTATTTCATAGACTTTTCTAAATATTGGTATTCCATCTTCTTTTATAGGTATCATGACTTTATACCCTTGCACTAGATTATCAATACATTCACAAACATTACTCACTTAATTGTTTTTTAAATTCTGGTAAAGATATGCGGTGTCATTTCTTGTTTGCAAAAAGGTGCTAACATATCCTGGTTCAAAAAATTACAAACACTTTGCTTCCTCCACATCGGAGTTAAAACATCTAACCAATCGCAGCCCATTATGGGTATTGGCATATATTGTTGAAGAATGACTAATGACAGATTAAAGTTTTGATTCTGAAAGCTAACTATGATATCAATATAAACCACAGTAGCAATGGAGGACGTATCTGCATTTCATAATGTATATTGAAACTTCATTACCGGTTTTATTGGAAACCATTGCTGTTTATGCTTAATACTTATAGCAGATACGACTACACCTGTATATAGAATAAATCGAATATCGTGATTTTCACATTGCAAAGAAATGGTGACAGGTTTCGATAAAATCATTCTGCTATTCTTATTAGGTTGCTGGTTTTATTTTAATCCTACCGACTGCGCCAATATGAAAAGCAATTTGCCTTATTTATTTAGTTATCTTACAAATACTAAAATTCTTCGTATAAATCTTTATTCTAAATCTGTGCACCATGCACTCTGCACTTAACACAAATCATATTTATAGTTTCACATCTAGACCAAATTTCTATGCTGTAAATAATCCTTATTACGGTGTCAAAAACTAACTTAAAACATCCGATATTATGAACTACATTAGTTACACATTCGGCTTCCCTAACAACGCACTGGGCATTCGCATATTAACGAGCACTTTCCGTCCAAATCTATTTCTCAATAATAGGTGTGGTATGATTGGTTTTGATTAATTTTGATTATGTAATACCCATGATACCATTATGGAAAAAAATATATGTGATTGTAGCATCAAAGCAACATCTAAAATTCACACAATTTTTCACAATTGTGCCCGCAGACCATTATAGGTCAAAAGGGGCTCAAAATATTGAATCGAAGTGTTCAGGGGGGAAATGGTCGAGGAGCTGTTAATTTTTTTCAGAGAAAGCCCTTGTATATACCTATACATATATTCAAGCTTGAACAAAATCAATCAAGTCATTGCTGAGAAATAAATTAATCTCACTTTTCCGATTTTGTTTCATTTTTCATGAACCAATGAAAGTTGACGTTTGAAACGTGAGGGATTGGGAATATATTGGGAACACCTACATACCGCCCACTTGTCGTCTCAAGATTCATCTGGGGCCATTTCACTACACTCATCCACCCACTTCCTTTCTCTATATACTTTCGTTAAAACTTTTAAAGCATCTCTCTCTCTCATTTGACTTATGTAGTCTCAGTTCAGGAGACGACACAAACTTTATTGGTGTGATTGGTTTTAATATATACCATATTCTTTCATTTTCCATTTGTAATTTTATTAATTAATTTATCTATATATTAAAATGCTAAGTTTATATGTTTGTAATCCTTTCGATATTGAAAACTTGAAGAAGACCATAAATGCTAGAAACGTGCCGTTTTCACTGGTCGATTAAAAATTTGTGTAGATTGTCCAGTTTTCATTCAAAATTTTTCAAAAACCGTGTCGTTATTGTTCTATTCAACATTTTAGGGGTCATTTTGAGCCCATAATATTAACATTGTTCCAGGCCGGAGCTACGGTATGAGGCAACCAATATAGTTACATATGACTGGCTGACCTACATTGCAGGCGCTTTACTTAAATCTAAATGGCAAGACCTATATTGCATGCTGGCAACTTCAAAGGACTCAAGAGACGCAATGAGGCGTACTCGGACGGATATGGATTTATTAGGAAAAAATATTTCCACTTGATATCGTATTACTTCTACAAATTTGCTACAAACTCACTCCAACATCTATACATAGCAATTCACTTCCTTTGTGAGTCTCCTATCCTTTACTTGTGTGAGTAAGGAGACATGCACAGTGGGAAGGAGATTCATGGTCATAACAGAACAATGCGCTGAGTAGCCAGCGCAGATTCAGCTAGTTTATCTTAATATTTTATGTATAACATATAAAATATACATACTTTGCAATTGAACAATTGAAAATACATATAACGTTTTTTCTATTCGCATATTTTGCTTACAATTTGTTTGTTTCCCCTCTATATTTGAGGTTTTTTTATTACTCGTTCTTTCCACTGTATTTTACGATACACACACTTAGCATTAAACATAATAAGTGAAGAATTGTGTTCTTGCTATTTCAAAACTAATCCGTGGTTTTAACTACAATTACATTATTAGATTCTGCCAAAATAGTAATTATTTTTATTTCAATTTCAGAATTGGTTAGATTGTTTAAAATTCTTTAGTTTTCTTCTTCTTCTTTTCACAATTAACTTTCTCTTCTTCAAAGTGTTCCTCGATCATATGTTTATTAACACTTTGTAAATCATTTAAGTTTCCTCTATTTAAAAATGAAATGAAATCCTTAAGTATAACATCCCATGGTTATGGCGGTTAGGCTAAAGGAAACGATAATGATGAGAATCGAATGAAATGGTGGAATGAAGAACGTACGAAGAAACGGGAGAAACCGAGTAAAAACACACACACAGTATTTGTCACCACAAAGCTCACATGATGTGGGCTGGGATCGAACCATAGATCGCATGCACCAGAGGTGAACGCTCTACCACTGACCCACCGCGGCCCAGTTTTGCTCTATTTGTTAGAATTTCTAGCATACTAAGGTTTCTCATTTGACCTAGTTCCTTACAGTTTCATAATACATGTTCCGCTGTTTTGGTGTTGTTCACAATCACATAGGTCATCCACAGTGATGTTTAATCTATTCAGAGACTTCTTAAAAGGTCTCTCTACAGGTCTCACTACAGGTCTCTCTTCAGATTTTTCCTCCTTTGTTTATTTGTAGTGTTCAGAAAAAATCTTTTAGGACCAAGATCTTTTATATGTCAGTCAAAAATTTTCTTGTAGGAATTATATCTGGAGAACTACATACATTATAGCCAAACCCAAACCCAAACCATCACTTAACTCAGTACGATGTACTTATTCGAAAAAAAAAAAACGAAAACTGTATTTAGGGGCGGTTCAAAAATTTTGCGGCCCCCGATCCAATTTTGGATCAAAAGATCCATTATACAGTACTTCAATCAAAAATTTTCTTCTAAGCCTTATATCTGGCGAACTAAATATAGTGTAGCCAAAACCCAAACTATCACTTAACTCAGTATGAAGTGCTTATTCCCTTTAAAAAAAAATATATATATATATATATACGAAAACTCGATTTTCGGGCTGTTCAAAAATTCTTTGGTTCCTGATCCCAAAACTAATTATTGGCCAAGATTGCAATCTTTAGGGATCATTCCTAAAATGTTTGTAATTTCACACCTTTGTGTGCGGCTTCCCAGTCTTGTTACCATTTTACATTTATTATTTAATATAGTTCTTCCATAGTTTTGGGTATGTTTCCTATTATTTCAATAATTTTGATATACTCCTTCTTCTTTAACCAATATTTTATTGCATATCTTAAGATCTAGTATTCAATTGGCTCTTCCATTAATATTTCAACAGATTCTCTCCATGACGCTGAGAGTATTCTTCGTTGTGCCTCCTTGCATTGTCGAAATTTTTATTTGATTTTCCTGTTAATAAAAATGCGATGTGCCCGTATACCTACTCCATATGTTATTGTTGGCATTATTATTGTTTTGTTATACGATTTCAGTATGTTGGGTGGTAAAGTCTCGTTTTGCTATTGTTAAAAACTGTGTGCTATTTTCTTTCTTATTTCTGTAATTTCAACCAGGACTGTAAAAATATGAGATCGGTTTAGGGATTTAGGATTTAGCTTTCTGGGCGTTCGGCATCTATGGCCATTTACCCCGTCACGTATAAGGGATGATGTCACACGACGAGCACTTTATCCGGAAAAAGGAAAGAAAGAAAGGATTGGGGAAGGAAGAAAGCGAACTGGGACTTATAAGTTAGGTGCTATCCCAGCATTTTCCTTTTGTGAATGAGGAAAACTCAAAAAAAGAAAAAAAAACTAATTCAGGATGGCTGGCTTGAAAAAGCGTTTTACACTTTCTCGACCGAGTGACCCCACCGAATCGGTATACGCCTTACACTCCCGTATACGCCCATTACAACCCTAAGAACAGACCATATGAATTTGAGGTGGCCAACATTGTATCCGTGGGTTTTATCGAGGTTCTCCCGTTTCCTCTCATTCGCATTCCACCATTTCTTTCATAATCATTAAATTTTATTAATCATCGCCTCCTTTACCCTAAAGGGCATTGTGGAGCCTTAATTTAAAAAATTAAGATTATACTCTGTACTGCCATTTTATGTGTGAAAATTTATTAGACAAATGTTCATTTACTTCATCGTCCATGTTTGGAAACGATAGATCCTTAGCAGAATTTCAACTTGGTCACCAAAAGATGGAGGTAGTTTTATATGGATGAAGATGACGCTACTGAAGGTTCATAGGGAACAACTAATTCAAAAAAAATACTAATAGATATTCTTCTTCGGCGTCTTGGCATTGGATTATTTTTTGTCTGTGAGTTTGATATAAATTTGTCTGTCACACTTCTGCTATCTACTTAGCAGTATATTGAGAGGGAGTTAATTCACACTCAATCATGTAAACATCTTAACACAAAGAAACCTAAGGAATTTCTTTTAATTGACCAGTGATTCGATTTCCGGCGAGAGCTCATGTGTTAATTGTCGTTAATCAGTAGGTCCACGTCTCATATAACCTAGCTGCTGAAAGAACGTTAAACTCAAAATCAACTCAACTCAATTGAGCAGTGATTAATTCAGACGAGCCGTGGTGAAAAAAAAATCCCTCAGAGCTATGATATTGGGTCGATGCATAAGTTCGTGCTGTTCTTGTATTTTATTTTTTCTGCTGTTCTGTTAATTCAAATACAAATATAACATAGGCATAACATTAACATATTCTACGAGTGTAACAATACATTGCATACTGTAATTCACATTAACTCACAAACACTCAGTGATGTATTCACCTTCACCATCAATGACTTTCTGTCAACTTTCAGGAAGCAGTTCTATGCCTCGCTTGTAGAACTGTTTTGGTTTTGACTGCAAGAAATCTGTTAGCTTTTGGTCAAGAAAAGCTTCATTCCCATACACTGCACAAATTGCTCTGGCAGCTTCTGTTGCACTGGATCCTCGGTTAAACTCGAAGAGTAAAATGTAACGGAAATGGTCACTTTGCCAACTTGGCATTCCATATTAGTTTGTCTGAAATATATACAATAATACATTCACAATCAAGAAAACCTGTGTTTCGCGACACACAAACTCCAAACTACGGTAAAACAACGGAATGACGATAAACAATCCCTTCACCCGGCATTGTTGCCAACCCAAAAGAATATCGCACGAACTTATGCATCGACCTAATACTTTGTTACAGCCACGCTTTCTTCATGGCAGTTGCAACCAGATGCACTCAAAGACTACGCCGATTTGTAGACTTGAAAGTTGACCTTTGCTCAGGATGTTGCTATCACGCTTTTCAGATCTCATGGTTGGGGCCTTTGTTTATCGGTGGTGTACTGTATTCCGATAGTGGTTACAAGAATATCATATCTCCAATGACTTTTCTGATGAACGTCGTAACTCATAACCACATTAAAACTCAATGAAAGTAAGCCCTGCTATACACAATGAGATAAATCCTAGGAAATATCTTACAATTTTTCCTAGAGTCAAGATCTCAACGTGTATGGCATCAGATCGTATGTCATTTCCTATGTTCTGAACGATCCTATGATATTTCTCTTGTTTAGTGCGCGCTGTATTTCGGGAGGGAAAATGAAAACAAATGTATTTTCTCCCCGGCATCAAAGATGCCATTTCCTCACTTATTAGTGCACACGAGGAGCATAGCTTTTTATAAAATACAAAGTCAACGCTCTACCACAAGACATGAAAGGCAGAAAGCACTGGAAAACATCGCTGGCCAAGTAAGCGTTGTGAGACCTCGCACCTCTTCGGAGGATGTCAAACAGGAAAAAATCTTCACGAGTATGGCACAAAATGTAGAATTTCCTACAAGATATGTCGTAACATTTGTCCTAAGATAAATCCTACAGTATTTGATAGGATTTATCTCATAGTGTATAGCAGACTAAAGAGTTAGTATATCTTTCAACCATTATTGTCATCTCAGGTGAATATCGACATTTATTGCCGATGTGATCTATTTTTGGCAGGAAACATTACACCAGATTCATTCTAACAAAAGTCGGCTGCATGCTCGACAGTACTATAACTGAGTGTATCTTATCAATATCAATATCACTGCGACCGATACCGAATAACATCAACCTAAGCAAGAGAAAATACTAATCACAACTTCAGGCAAACTACTCTTCATAATCAGCAAGTACAACTGAAGTAAGGTTAAGTCACCAGGTACGGTTGTTTTAGGATATGCACCAAAATTCCCTTAGTACTTATATTCAACATATGTAAGATAAGAGTAATAATGCATCTCAATTCAGAGTGTAATGGACTACGTATGGTAATGTTTCCAGCAGCTGAGGATCCTTAACTACTTATTTAGCCATTATGTTCATCGTACAAACCGTTCCAAAATTTACAAAACGTATTATCAATGTAGATGAAAACGATTTGGCTCTTTCCGCAGTAGCGTAACTGTATTTTATACTAAGTACTGAGTACAGGATCACAAATGTAACACACACTTTCAATACATTTATAATTATAGACTATTAACACTCAGTTTCGTTTATGAAACATTTGTTCTACATATTTGATTGTAACTTCTAATCACCATTCAAAATCAACAAACTTTGCTTTTTCTTCTATACGTATGAATTTATAATTTTATAAAACCTGTTTCGTGAAACTAAACATAGGAGCTAAATACACGGTTCTCATTGGTTCAAGTTATACGTTTCTCGCTATGTAGCATACATATAGCACAAATCATACCGCTGCTGTTGGTTGTCGTGGTCGAGTATGCTAGCGCACGGACTAGCAATGAAATTTCCTTGCGGCGTGTGTTCAAACCAGGCCCAAGGAAAGTTTTCTTTTTTTTAATTTTCATAACGATTTTATCATTAAAATAAAATTAAAATAATACTTATTTGCCCTTTTACGTAATACATAATGCATAAAAAGTAATTTACCTACGTTAGCAAACATAGCTGAGCGAGCGTAAGCGAGCGAAGAGGGTTAGAAGCCCCACAGGGCAAGTTTTATTTCACCTTTTCCCCCATGATAATACCATGTAACATTATGTAACACTCGAGTGGTGCAACTTCGATGTAAATCTAGCCTCACCCGCTTCCTTGTGACCAACTTTAAAAGCAGCTGGCTAGGGTAGCGCGTGAAAAAAATATGTGATTTTGTGAATTCTAAAACATTCAGTGCATTATACATGTTCAAGTATAATAATCAATGGTTTTATAGTATTCAAAATGGTAAATGAAAGAATGGTATGTTCAGAACTAATTCAGATATTTATTTATTCACAAAGTTTCATACAACACTGGGTTAATTAGCTGAAACCGTACAGCTTTAAGACAAAAAGAAAAACAAAAAACAATAACAAAAAGGAGGTAAAATAAGAAACATTAATTTAAATTTATAAATTAAGTAGAAGATATTTAAACTTAACAAAATCTAACTAAGTACATTGCCATATAGCCTCTGAGAGACATTGACAACGAACACCTTTCCCCTCAACCTATCACCAATGAAATCCTCTGAAATCATCATTGTTCATAAGAGTGAATTCGTTAATGTCTATTCATACAACTTTTAATCTTAGTAACCATAGGATCACAATCTTTGATATATATATCTGGGAGAATTCATCCAGGCACTAAATACTTTTATTTTGCCACTATATGTGTCAGTGCCAGAATTTTTGAAATTATGGTGAAAGGATTTGATTAAATATTACATTTATTATTCCTTATTTATAATTATAGAAATAAAACTAGCCCTTGGCTCCGTCCCCAGACTCCCCTCGGTCTACAGCCTCGCACTTCTTAAACCCACAATTCTACCGAATCTCAAGTTGATTTTCCTATTTTAATATCTGAAAGATAATGTTTTGTATCCCAAGAAAACGCCCATTTAAATAACATGGAATTTTCTTTATCCCCTCTTTACACTCTTTAAAAACTAAAAATATTCACTTTTGGCAATTTTCGTGTAGGTTGGTTCCGTACAATCATGCCAAACTTCAACTTTCCACGTCAACCAGAAGTATCCTTAATTTTTATATTATTGAATGATTGAATGATATAGGCCTACTTCGAAATTTCAATCAACATACAGAAGTGTTTACAAAACTTTGACATTTCTTCGAGAGCAGAAAAGTATTTACATTGGCCAATTTGAAGATATTTTGTTCTTATTACAATAATTGTATATACAAGACTCACTCTAATTTAATATTTGGATACAGGCACCTGCAATAAATCTGTATATCATAATAACATGTAATGCACAACTAGATAAAATACAGAGATGTTGATCGGCATAAGTAACACCAATTGTCGATGCTTTGTGAAAGAAAAATTCTGAAGCCATATTCTGAAAATTGTTTGTAAAAATATTCCATAGACAAGTTTTGGGCATTCTCAAAGTTAAAACTTTGAATGTCTAAACGTTTAGACAGCAATTTACACAAATTTTCCGTCAACTAAATGCATTGTGAATACGATTTTCAATGTTAAAAGAAGAGACAATATCTTTAAGATACGAGAGGAAATCCTGCCTCTCTATCAGTGCCTTGTAGGAACAGGGAACTCTCGATTCAGCCTTCCTGTCCTCATTTTCCCAGGATACTTTGTGGTCGGTGACGTCATATGGAGGGATAGCCAAGAATGTTACAAAATAGAGGATCTGCTCATACCACAAATCTTGAAGACATCACCGACGTCACATCCATATGTATCCCATGATTGATGATTTTCTTACCAGTGAAAGGTTACTCCGGATAATTTCTTCTCACTTCTATTTGTACACCCATACGTGCAACATGTAACTATTTTATAATATGATATAAATCCGAAGTAACGATTTAAAAATAAACGATAGACACACTACATGTCTATGAAGATCACGATGTTTTGAGCCAACATATATGGCGGTCATTCAGTTACCTAATAGAATGAAAATACGTATGGGCAGATCCTCTATTTTATAACATCCTTGGGTATCGCGAGGTATCGTTCAAGAGAACAAGTGGAATACTGCTTACACAATTATGCTAGTTAATATACTGTTTCAAGATGGGCTAAAGTTCCTCTACAAGACGTCAAGAACAGGGATCCAATCAGAACGCTAAACGAGAACCTAAGCTACCTGTTATTATATATACCTTGTTGTAGGCCATCTACAATTTTGCATATCGTGATGCCAGAGCTGTTCAGGCATTAGAACACAACCTATTATACCACGCTGTGGTAATATGACCACAACAAGTCTGAATTCGTTTTGTGAGAGGAAGTTCCAGGGAAATATAATTTTCCCTATGAATTGCTGAATATATTTACAAGGGATAAAGCTTGATTTACTAAGAGTTCCAGAAACTGTATAAGAAATCAATTTGGAGTTATTCAGATGGAGAATGTTCCAGAAAAACACGCAACGCAAATGTGAGAACGAAAGTTTCCCGCTCCAGAAGACTTATCAAATTACTAGGAGAAGTAATCCAATCAGTAGTTTCAAGTTCTCTTTCTAGATAGTAACTAAATTATAATGAATACAGTAAATTTAAAATTCGAACTTCTGTAACACTGCTAATTCGGTTTACAGTTTAGTTACCCTGATTCGATTGGAACTAATAGACGTTCTGTTGGGAGTAACCCTAGAATAGCTGACCAGATGAAGTGACCCTAAGCTTTGACATCTCCAGAGTCAATACACGCTCATTGCTGATCGTTAGCCATTCAACCATTATTATCACGGTTATTGTATCTTGCACCGCTAGAATGCTCACGCTGGGTAAGTAAACTCGAGGCTCACAGCTTAAGCCGAGTTGATTGACATCCCTGCCAGTCACGTAATTTTTATGGACAGAGCACTTATAACCCAGATCAGAGGGCACTCATATTTTCGTCCCGAGAGGTACAATTAAACTTAGAAATACAGCTTCATTAGCAAGAAGAAACCTGTTTTATATCACCGAGAGGTCGCTTGCGCGTATCAGCTAGAGATGGTCAGTACCTCTGCAAAAAGTGTTTGCATGGATGATTACTTTCAATACACCATTTTGACGAATTCAGAGCTTGACATATTATATATGAAGATATTTGTGGAAGATTTAATACTTAGCACGTTTTGAGTCTTCCTATTGTTTAAATTAAGTTAGATTAACCCACGTATATAACATCGCAAAGTATAGACATTTTTGAATTTGTAACTAACACCTCTGAACGAAACCCTTTACCTTTCTTTTCATTAAATTCTTTATTTCACCAATTTCAATGAAAACAGAATCGAAAGCTTTATATTCTGTCCAGTAATCGAAACTTAAGTGGCTTTTTGGGCAAATTGATAGCTTTGTAATCGTACGTCATCTCACCATAGTGGTATTCAACTTTGAAATGGTGCAGTATCTGAAAAGGAAGAAGAAAAAGCAGTAAAGGAATTATTTAAAGTATATATTTACAATAATGTTACTAGTATAAGCTGCATTGACGCAGGTTTCGTAATCGCACCAAAGTTGCACTAGATATAATTCTGAGGTACTAACATTGATTAGCCTGAGAAACTACGCACGAGGATACAGTACTAAATTACTAACACGAAAAACTACACACGAGGATACAGTACTGAGTTATTATTGTGAGAACTACGCCCGAGGATACAGTACTAAAGTACTAATGTGAAAAGCTACGCACAAGGATACAGTACTGAGTTACTAATGTGGGAAACTACGCACAAGGATGCAGCAATAATTACTGACGTGAGAAACTACGCACGTGGATACAGTTCTGAGTTCTAAATGAGAGAAACTACGCATGAGAATGCAGTCTTGAATTAGTAATGTGACTGTCTGACTTTATACACTTCCAATTATGGGATATATGAGAAAAAACATGAAAGAAAATTGAATAGATGTGCTGCTTTGGTGCATGCCTTAGCAGCAAATTACCAGACAGTACTAGAATGTTGTTTATTACTTACAGCTCGCGGCTCTAGTAACGCAGATTCTATTCACGTATAACGAAATAAATCTCCAAATATCAAACATGTATCAATCGAAAGGTTTCATTGAAGTGAGCAAAATGATATATATATGATTGCAAATCCTCATGCGTAGATTTCGAAAAAGTCGGAAAACACTCTTTTGTAAACAATTGATGTACAACATCCATCTCACCCTATAAGATGTAACCGATACAAAATCATTCACCTCATCAAGGTTTTCGTTATTATACTAACACGACACGATTACATTGTTAATGAGAAAAAAACCGAAATTATGATTACAGCTTTAATTTATTTTTTGTAACTATAATATTGTCCAGAGATAAGAAATATAGCAACTGAGAGATGGCATTAAGCTAAACAAAATAAATTTTCATGTTGGTTTTTCGAGAAAATCTAGGGAAACCAATTTTTATGGCGTTTAAAAAATGTTCTTCGTTACCAATATTTTATAGTATCTACTCTCTTGAAATAGATTATTTACTTATTTTTTTGGAAAATATATGTTACTGTTGCCTTCAATGAGTCTGTAAATTTGAGAAATTAAGGGCTCCGTACGGGAAAACGAACAGATGTACATCAGCAACACTGCAAAACGAACAACGTATATTAGAAAGTAAACCCCAGCACGCACAGCATCCAATGACTAACGTAGCTTGTTACAGGAGTCACCCAAAAAAGGGCAAATGTTAGAGTGGTCAGAGAAACAAGAAGGCTTATGTTAAATAATGCGGAAATTTGAACAGCAAGTCTTCCTATAACGAAGCAATTCCAGTGTCAAATGTGTGAAATCGGTGTCTCGAACCGTTCCCGAGAGATAATACAAAGATATGACTTAGAGTTGCAACACTGCATAAAATTCTGCAAGCCTTCCAAAACCACAGAAACGACGACGCAGAGCCTGAAAAGAGTACAAAAAAGCTGTAGCAAAGCAAAATCTGTGAGAAGAAAATACTTCAGAATCGATTCGCAAAGATTAATGACCTGTGATAGGTGTCAGTTGAGAGTAACTATGGTCAGCGTAACAGTTATCCACGCTGTATTACCAGCTTATGGAGCAGGGTCCACTACATAATTAGTTACAACATTTCTGATTGTTCGCAAGACCCTGCTGAAACATCGACATTGCAGATTCGGAACACATATGGAGAGATTGATAGATAAATAGACGGATGTAGGGAGATGTGTGTATGTGAGTGCAGACAGCTGCATTGATTAACATCGCATATCTTGTTGTTCGGTATTTCGGTATTGTCATTGCACATTATTATTATTATTATTATTATTATTATTATTATTATTATTATTATTATTATTATTATTATTATTATTATTATTATTATTATTAACAGTGCGTCGTTGTCAAATGCGTAATAGCAGTGGCATATGTAAAATGTGACCCATTAATCCCAGCAATGTTGTCCTCACTTTAATTTTGGCAGTGGTGGAAAACTGTGATGACATAAATGAGCACGAAGTTGAGGACAAGTTATTCGCAGATACATTACTAGCCCCGATAGAAAGCAAAATGATGCTGATTTTACCATAACAATGTGTGACACGTTAGCTATACATACGGATGTCTAGAGCGAGCTGGATGATTCGGGCACGCAATTAGTAATCAAATAAGCACTGTGGTTTCTCCATGAATGAGTGACACGGGCCTTTCGAGCAGTGAATACGAAATATTTTCTCCAGTGAGAAGAAAACCTACAGTAATAATAGACGCAGTTGTCATAAAATACAAAAACATTCAGGTGTGTGTACGTTTGTTGAAAGCAAAACGCACGTATGGAAAACACTAAAATGTTCAAATGCCCTCGCACATTTGTGTATAAGGCTTTAAAGTTCTGTAAAACGCCCCCTCACCCTTACTTCATGGCACAAATCAACAAAGAAGTACTGGAGACATCCAAAGCCTATCAGAGGAAAGGTCTTACTGTGCATGATTACAATTTGAGCGCATGGATGTTAACAGCAACGAAGAAATTCAACCACTCATTCTGTGATTCGCATCCATTTATCTACAAATTTAAGCAAAACCATCGGATCCGTTCAAGAAGGATAACCCAATTTGTGGCAAGGACATACATGGTACTTGAAGCTGTATTGTTTGATGATGCCCACATGCTTCTCAATAATATTAATGCCATCGTACGCGTACATATGAAACCGTACAAGCCCGACTGCATATTTAACACTGATCAATCCCGGTTTGAATATGAAATGACATCAAGTAGAACTCTTTCCAAACAGAATGGTAAATACGGTATGATCCCATTTACGTGGAAGAAATGTGGTTATGTGACAGGCGACATAAGTGCTGTACTTGTAAATGCTCTTGAGACTCTGTTGACAGGTCGCGGTAACAATAGTGACTGTTCCCGAGAAGAATGTGAATAAGGAGCGTTTGTGAAGTTCTTGTACTGCTCCAATCTATTTTGTCATGATCACTTCGTTCTGGAACCACATCACCCCTGATTATGTCGGAGCATATCAATTTCCTATTGAGTGTGAGGCTAGGGCGAGAAATGTATTATTTTGTTGTACTATATATGTTTTTCCTATTGTATATATTGGTGTATTATGTTAAAATATCTTGCGCCTGTATATTGGTGGTAATCTGAATACAGTGTGTTTTTACTTCATCTTTGTCTCACATGCTGACGTTTCCTATACTCTCGACTGACATCTATCACAAGTCATTAATCTTTGTAAATCTATTCTGACACGCTTTCTTGTCACAAATGTGTTACTTTTCATGCCACAGCTTTTCTGTGCTCTTTTCAGGATCTTGCGCCATCGTTTCTGTAGTTTGAAAGATATGCAGGATTTTATGCAGTGTTACAACATCAAGACAGTGTTTTTTATAGCTCTCAGGGACGGGCTATAGGAAGACTTGCCTTTCATATTTCTGCATTATGTTCCATGAGACTTCTTCTTACTACGGCTACTCTAATATGTGTCCTTTTGGGTGACTCCTATATCAAATCCGTTAGTCACTAGATGCTGTGGTTTACTCTCTACGGTACATTTGTTTCTTCCGCAGTCTTGTTGTTTTTCATTTGTTGATTTCTCTGTACTTACACAATGATTTGTCAACTTTAGAGCCTCATATCTCCCTTGTTTGGCAGCATTGATACCTACTTTTTGCGTATTTTCTTTTACTTTTGTGCCATTTTTTTAATGCCATAAAAGGTATACGTTCTATTCGAAGACTTGTAAGTTACTGTTGGGGTGGCAACACTGGTTGTGAGATACTACTGCCATGTTCTTGGTCACGTATCGCCTTTTTGTAGATGTTAGGTTACCTGCACACATTTTTCTATTTTCTGCCTTTTCCCGGTGTTTTTGACGTATAATTTAATATAGCCTCACCCGATCACTGCCTAGTAAGAATATATGTATTATACCTGACGGATAAAGAAACAAGGGGTTTCCACACCGAGTGACTATCATCACAATGATTAGCGATCCTCTATTAGTCAGGGTTTTACTTTACATAAATATCTAGCTCTCATGGTTATATACATCACTCGTAACAAAAATAAGAAAGTAGTTCAAGCGTTGGACGAGGATGGTTATTTTCTAATATCTAGTTCAATATTTCTCTCGCTGTTCAATGCAAGGATTATGAATAATATTTTTGATAACGCACTGATTCGCAATTTTATAAAAGATTCTACATTCAGAAGTATATTGAATGGCGTGGTCCTTCAGGCATCGAATTCGTTTACTGATGTTGTCAATAACTTTTGTGCAATCTCAGACATTACCGATAAGAAAAGATTATAAAGGAACGTCCTAAAAATGATGTCAGATGAGTTTGAAGTTCAATTTGTCCCCACTCTCATCTAGATTATATTCTATAAAACTTAAGTGCATAGAGCGAACATGGAAGAAGGCACCACTAAGATATACTAAAGAGCATCAGTATCGAAGGGATGTGTCAATGATGGGAAATTACTGTTGTTGTCTAGCGCGAAATATAGCGTACGAAGATATTGAGTAATAATTGACAAAGCTCACACTTTCAACTGCATGCCGAAGGAAATAATTAGGATTTGGTGAGTTTAAATAACTTCAAGCTTCTTTGAATGATTTCCTTACATGTTATTGAAGGTACTAATTCTTACAGTAGGACCTAAAATATGTCATCGGCCCATCTTAGAAAACTCTTACTTTATGCGGAATAGCAGTTGTTAAATCTGAAATCAACACACTGAAATTAAGTAAGGATACTTATTTCACTTTATACCCGTTTCAATTTTCAGGCCTACGTTACTATTATTTATTGTAATGACACTCGCTAATATTTATATTTTATGCAATGACACTCGCTGTTTAAATTTTATCAGCCACAGAGAGATAAACTATTTTTAGGTCCAAGGATACTATAATTAGGCATGTGACAGATTTTTATTCTTCCAATAATACATGAGTCAGGGCTCCGACATGTAGTACTTTCCTGTTCGCCAGATATAACAACAAGAATGTTAGGAAAACAAGAAAAAGATCAAATAATTGCGATCTTGACCAATAATTAGTTTTTGGACCAGGGGCCAGAAAATTTTTGAACGGCCCCTAGATCGAGTTTTCGTATTTTCTACGGAATAAGCACATCATACCGAGTTAACTGATAGTTTGGATTCGACTATACTATATATACTTCTCCACATATAAGGCCTTTGATTGAAATATATTGGACCTTTTGATCCAAAAAATTATATTTGTAGCAAATTTATTGTCGAATAAAATTTGAGTCAAGGGTCTGAGAGTATAATATTCTTTTTTGTTTTGGGTACTTCAATGGGGTCTTCGAAGAATAGAAGGTTTTGCATAAATTTAAATGACTAGTTCACGCATGTTACTCAAAGAAGCATCGGATGTCTTACTTCTCCATCATACTTACCTTGGTAATCATCGTTCCAATTTCCAATTCAGCAAATCGTCGCCCTATACAAGAGCGGGGACCAAATCCAAATGGGAGAGATATAAAAGGATGAATTTTGGTGTTCTTCAAGAATGAGCATTCATCATTCAATCCTTCCGGCAAAGATGTATTTTTTTCTTTAGATATTATCCATCGCTCGGGAATGAACTTTTCTGCTTCGGGAAAATATTCCTCCATGTGGCTTAGTAGCATGTAAGGTATTAGTACGATCGTCTGTAATAGAGTTTAATATATGACTCTTATTAATATATATTATGAAATTGTTATATAAGAATAATATGATTCAAATGCATCCAGAGATCCACTTTTAGTGTTAAAAGTGTTTTGCGTTAAAAATACAAATTAAGATCAATGGTTATTGACAATGTGTATATAAGATGGTAATGATATCCCCAATTTAGGAAAAGTCTCCGTGTTATTTAGACTAATCTGCACTGTTCACTGAGTTTTCAGACTAATTACGATAGCTAGTCTTCATGAGAACAAAGTTGTACGACCAGGAGCTAAGTTGTGGTGGATAATGTTAAAGAGAAATACAATGTTTTGAGACCGTTATTTTGAGAGCTCTAATTTTGAAAAAAGAGAGCTCTAAATTTTATTCAATATGTTCTTCGAACATAATATTTTTTGAGCAAACAAAGGTAAACGTTACTGCGTCGTAAAGTTCAAGGAGTAAACCCCTGTGGACTAACGAATTTGGAATAGTCCTTTTGCCAAGTGGACATTTCCGACCATTGCGAAGGTTGAATCGGAGAGCAACAGTCCACATGTGACGTGTGGATAAGCGACCACGTTGACAGTTAGTGGTCCCAACCCTTGCATTTAACTGTACTAATGTATATGTATAGATATTGTCAATGAATATATAACTGCACATAGTCTTTTCTATCACTAGTTCTCATAGTGATAATATGTTAGGAATTAGCCGTAGTGCATTACTGTGACATTGTTTTTCCTAATTACCAGCTAAACTGGTACGTATATTAACGTTAACGACGCGGAGTGTCTTGAGCATTAGTCGTACTTGCGCCAATGAGCGACAATCGAATCCTACGTCCAGGAAAAAGTCCATAATCATGTATCGCGAGCCTGGAGGTTTCGTCGCTAAGAAGAGCGCGTAGCAGCAGTAATACATTATTTTCCCTCACTCTTGATAAGTATCGTGTAATAGTTCTTATTCGCGAATGATTCCATAATCCACAACCCTTAAATGAAACTGCTCGCACAACGAGATCGTAAGTGCGATAATTACTTTTGAATGCATAAGACCACCTAACGAAGATCAGTACTAATCTGTTTAGTCACTAATGGATAATTATGTGAGATATTACTAACAATAATATAGTTGCATGTGTACCAAATATAGTTTTAAACCTGGTGAGTTATATGTACCTATATAAACTGTTAATGTAATATTTGTTACTTTCTTTGCCAGTCAACAATTTTAATATACCCAACATTTAATTATTTAGTTTCACTAACTGCTACCTACTGACACAAAATTATATAATTTATGTAGCAATAGTCTGCAGTTTTCTGTCGACGGTAATTGCATCAATCCTATAGCAATTCAAGCTTTCGATTGGAGGGATGTAATCATGGTTTCGAGGCTAAATGTTGTGGCTAGCTGGAATGTTTCTCACGTCTATTCTACGAAACAAGAGAGAAATATTTTAGCATTAGTAGATGTTATTTGTTCAGCCGTGTCCATTCCCGAAGGTACGGAGAGCCACAATATACGTTTTCAGTTTACTTCAATACAAGAGATCTCGCTGTCATTTGATCATCTCGAAATAAAAAATAAATGGCAGAGACTATCGTACTAAATTTTCTCACTATCATTTCTCAAATTAAGTCATACTTAAGTTATTACTGAAACATTAGTTAATGAGTTATGAAGAAGGACGTTTTCACAAAGTATCAGAGAAAATTCACTAACTAAATAACCCCTTGTGGAATTTTTCATGAGAAAGAACCTACACCACATTGTAGAATTTTTCTTGAAATACATGTATTCATTCATGAATTATGAACAAAATCGACTGAGCAGATTACTTCTCAAAACAAATTCACTTCCAAGAGTAAACTCAGTTTATGGAATTCGTAAGGAAAAATGACTTATGGTAATTTATGATGTAATTTATGGAATATGAACTAGGGAAAGGGAGTATAAAGTTTAAAGGGCGGGTAAAGTGGTCATCGGCACTATTCTCGCCTGTATATCCCTGACACCTATCGCATTTAGGCCCAATCAGTTAAGTTAGTTGCCATTGTATTTCTGGATGAGAAAGAGGCCTGTTGTTCTGCTTGTATGAAGGAAAAGGTGTTTTCATTTGTTGTTGAGATAAGGGTAGGTATTAGTTTAACAATAATTTTCTGACAACTATATAGAACTTGAAGACTATATATTATTTTTATTATCAAGTGAAATTTTTCTTAATTTCTCTTTAATTAGTATCGTTGAAGTTTTGTTGTTCAGAGTAGAAAAAGAAATGTACAGTACTGTGTGCAATTGAGTAAAGTGGTCAGAAGCAGAGGCGGGTAAAGTGACCATCTTACTATGCATGTGGCCACTTTGCCCGACGCTTCCAATTGATCCAAATATTGCAAAATATATGTAATAAATTAGGCTTAATATTTGAATATTGAAACAGCGATTCACCTATTATATACTTGCAATGCTAGGTACGCTCATATAGACTTAGGTCTATATTCTTGATCGAAATAATATAGAAGTTATTAAGCTATTTTGGTCTGTTAAAAAATAAATGCATTTGATTATTTTGAAAGGTGAGCTTTTGGTAGCTTCTATTTGTATTATCTGCATTCAATGTTAGCTAACTTTCTTACGAATACAGGTAACCTACTATAATAACAGTTTTTGCCAGTCTTTCAGATTAGGTAGGCTCTTAATAGATGACTGTTAGGTATAAAGATGCACTTTAACTCCGTAAATTAACAATTGGCATTACAAGTCAATTGTACTTCATAAATTCTCACACCGTATCATGACGCCGCGGATGATATCCCATAAGCAACAGACATTGTAAGCAAGCGTGTCCATTTTGCCCGACTAGGTGGGGTAAAGTGGACATTTTGTATGACTTGAAATTATCAATAATTACTCCGTAAAGTTTCTTCAAAACAGGTTCATTTAAATATATCTTAAAACGTAACAACAGAAGTGCATTACAAAACTTTTATTTACTTGCTAACATGTTTCTGTAGTCCCGAAAAAAATTAAAATTCCTTAGAGTGGCCGCTTTACTCACCCTTCCCTTATATCGCTCGAAAAAATTCTGAAAAAAAAAATTATTCTCAAGAGTAAACCATTTTTTGCTCATCTTTTCATCAGTGGTAGCATGTGCTACATTGCAGGAATATTAATAAAATACTCACTTATGAAATATTGAAAGAATTCCCTGGGATGCAGACCCGTTTGAGAAAATTGTCCGGAACAATCTCACCTCCGAGAATAAAGTAGACCCGGCCGTTGGCGACGTTTTCATATGAAATAAATCCTTTACATCACATTGAGTAAAAATGTATGCATGTAAAATAGTTTTGAAAAAGCTATCCAATGATACCAAACAAAACCTCTTATCCCCACCTCTTCAGGGGTACAGGGGGTACTTTAAAATTGCAAATGGAAATCCCCATTTTTATTGCACATTAGGAGACACACAAAAAAAGGGGGAAGCAAAACGAAATGAAAATGTGGTCTCTCAGTATCGTACTCTCTGGCTACACGGTTAGCATACTGGAGTACGGAATCACAGGTCGTGGGTTCAATTCCCTCGCAGAGTAATGAATTTTTTAAAACTTCTAGTTTACGCGCATGCCCACCGTTGCTAACGCACATGCTGCCTACAGATGCTCCCCGTGCAAGTCTACCAGTTCATCCTATTCTGAACGTAGTGTTGTCCACGAGACCAGAAAATTCTCGTCTTGATTATAATCTCCAAGACCATACGAGTACTTTTTTTAAATTCGAGACGAGGCAAGAAATACAGCAATTATCGTCTCGTTTTCGAGACGAGAAATTTCTCCAGTCCCACGGGTAGCACTAGTTCACCCAAGTTTTGATCTCAAAATTATTTTAGTGTTACTTGATTCATATGTAAATATATATATATATATATATATATATATATATATATATATATAAAATGATGGTACGAAAGCAATGAAGAGCATTTATCTACATTTAAAATATGCCAGTCGTTACACAATTTAGTCCAATAATAAGTATGGTTTAAATGTTGTTATATTACATTATTCGTGGACCAATCGTGACGAGGAACGGTTGCGATAACTTCTAGATGAAATTAAAAGAAAATATTAAAGCGTAATTTTTAAAACTTAAATTACCAAAACAGAACAATACAATTTTGAGACAAGAGCGAAAGAAGTATTCGAGGATCGGGACGAGAAGACGAGACCTATTAAATTTGGGAGACGAGATGAGAAAACCTTACTTCTCGTCTCGTCTCATGCGGAACACTATTTGAACGAAATAGATTCTTGCTTCTAGTGACTACCTGGCAGATATTGGTGCAATATTTTTTGACATGAACATTCGATTTTATGGCATATCAATCTGCAAGCATCTCATCAATCTGTACGCTATTATTGGGGCATTAGCCAAGAACAGAACACTGTAGAATGCATTAGGTTATTATTTAGAAATGAAATGAAATCTTTGTGTTTACGTCCCACGGTTATGCCAGGACACGGTGATGATGAGAATGAATGAAATGGTGGAATGAAGAAAGTGGGAGAAAATGAGAAAACCCACGAATATGTTGTTTATCCACCACAAATCCCACTTTGTGCGATCTGGGATTGAAGCGGGGAGCACATACACACCAGAGGTGAGCACTAGGGATGCGAACGAGACAAGAATCGTGGCTGTCTCGTCTCGAAAATTTGCTGTAAAAGTGATGTCTCGACTCGAAAAATGTATACTTCTCTATTGGAAGAGCCGTGTCTCGACTCGAAGTTTGTCAGGAAAATCCTGTCTCGACTCGTCTCGTGCGCATCCCTAGTAAACACTCCACCACTGAGCCACTTCCAAACTATTCTATGCGTAAGTATCGGAAGTCTAATAGAACGGTTATGTCCGTCTGTCTGTTAACAGGTATTACACCAAAAGCGGCAAGAGATATGGAGAAAGGTTTTCTGGAATAGATTTAGCATCCTAAGAATACGTTCTATCTCCTCTGTCAATCTTCTATATAAATAGTAAGTGATAGAAATGGACCACTTACGGGCCATAAATCAAAAACTATATTAGCTAGCAACAAGCGGTTTTAGAGAATTTATTCACGTCTCTAGAAAATAAACCATCTCCATTCCTATCTCTCTATTGAAAACCGGAACTGGTAGAAATTTACTACTACTTCCGGTTTCAATATTAGAGCATAAACGACACGATATATCGAAAAGCAATTCTCGGTCGTTTTCTTCAATATTAACTATTTTGCAGTTCGCTATACAGCACAACAGGATAAACCCTCTTCGTTTGTCAGTTGATGCGACAAATAAGCTAGTTTACTCTACACTATACAGTTCTAAACTACTTTTATAAAATGAACACTTCCCTCACTTGAAAGCAACAGACAGATTTTATAAAATGTTCGTAGGTCGTTAGCTCCAATATGCCTCTACAGATAGCTATTCGTAGAGATGTTTACGTAGAATCGATAAAATCTTTGATCTATGGAGAGAGAGGAAACAGACTTTGCTCTTATCTGCTGTCAATCTGCATTCCATCGGTTTCTTAATCTCCGGGGACAACCCAAAGTTTGCGCACGTGACCTAGCGGGGCTCAGAGAATGAAAGAAACCTGCCTGGTTAGCCTCCTATCTGCTGTTCTGCGTTATTGCAAAATGTAGGGCCATATATTAAACAGCTTATAAATGGAAGAAAATTAATTTTTAATTAGCGCTATCTAATATTGCCCTAGCAAGAAAAAGTAAAAGTGAACATACACTATTAATACTAACAAACATTTGGACGAATTTTGAAATGTATAAAATAAATAGTTTTCATAATACTTCTGAAAGAAATATGGCATGTTATTATATAGGGAAATCCCAATGCATTTCCAGTGTTTGACACAGCCTTAAACTCGGACAACAATCTCCTTTACATCCCCACAGACGTTTACAGAAGTACCTGCTAGATAGGTTATTCCCAACAGATACGGCAGTTCAACAAGCCGTCATAAAGTGACTTGAAGAACTTGACGCAGAATTCTTGTCGTAGTGTTGCTTTGGGACGGTACATTGATGCCTTGAAAAATCGTTGGAACAAATAGCTGAAGAAGCATGGTACATATGCTGAACAATAATGTATAGGAGTGGTGCCTTAGTAATATGTCTATGGTTGCCATCTCTAATATAGAAAAAATATGCCGCAGTTATTCAGATTCCCAAAACAGATGCTGCAGAATAACTGCACTCTAAAACTTGAAAGGTATATAGTTGAACCTGACAAAAATGTATCTGAGCCGGTAAAATATCAATTAGTTGGAAACTCTGTCTCCACAAATTATTTTACTTCTTGAATCATCTTAATAGAATAAAAGTATACTTACGTTTTTAGGTATCTTATAGTTGTTGACAATGATGTCTTTCATCATTGTTCTTGAATTACAGTTCGTGACTGGCGATAATCTAGAAACGTAACATAATAATAATAATAATAATAATAATAATAATAATAATAATAATAATAAATAAATAAATAATAATTTGAAATTAGCCGTGACCACAGCCTAAGCCATAAAGGTCACAAATATTCAAATAGTACACAATGGAGGATTACATCTTAGTAAATACAAAATAAAACAAAATAAAATAATTAAAGAGAAAAGAAATGATACATCAAAATGTTTCAATCAGATACAAAATTTTATGTCATACATGAACTTAATGCAAGCTTAGATTACAAATTAAAATTTCAACATTACCTCCATTCAAGTGTCTATTAAATTGAAAACTATGATGTACTTTATAACAAAGTAAAATACAATGAATACTAACAAAATTAAACAAAATTTCATAAGAATATATATATGTTTATATAACAAATAACATAATTAGATCAAATAAACTTACAACTACTAACGAAAGACAATTAGAATTTCATACAGGGGAACAGGGAATTTATGTATTTACTTGGTAATACATTCTAGATATTGTTCTTTAAGTAGAGCAAAATTTACATTGAATAGATCGGTTTTCAGAGTTTTTTGTTTATATTCTCTACCTTAATAAATAGTGGAGTACCAATTAATTTGTTGTAACATAAAATAGATCGATAGTCCCTGGGATTATGCGAAGGAACTCTAATATATGGATGTTCAATTAGGTTCACCCTAGCATGCATTACGTCGTGAATAACACTGATTGGCCTCACGTTTATCCTAACATCAAGAGAGAGCAAATCAAGCCTAGCAAAAATCTCCCAAATAGTCATCTCAATACTACTACTACTACTACTACTACTACTACTACTAGTAATAATAATAATAATAATAATAATAATAATAATAATAATAATAATAATAATAATAATAATAATAAATTTATAAGCTTTTAAACTATTACAGTACGGTAAGGACAGGGAAGAGAATGGGGCATTAATAAAACCTGTCCTGATTTGTTTAAATGTTACATGAAATTTACCATGTCTTTTCAGCAGCGAGGTTACTTAAGACGTGGATTTAGAGTCTAAGGTGAATTCGAACCACCTTCATGCGATCATATTTTTTTAATGCTCTCCCACCCTGAATCGAACCTCGCACCAAATGAACTAAAGGCAAGGGTACTGGGCACTAGACCAGCGAAAGAGCTGAACCTATGCTGGCAGTGGAACTGGTCAGTGTGTTATATATAGTAAAACCTGTCAACTTCTCCACCTGCTCATCTTGGCCTAGTTTCGTCTTGAACCTGCATTTTCCCATAAGATATTCTTTACTTATCACTCTGTAAGTTGGCCACATGTCTATCTTGAAACTTAGCTACATTGAAGCAATGTTTATCCTATGATGATAATGATAAATTTACTTGCGATGTTGGTCACGCAAAATACCGTTTTGTTATTTTTCTTAACTCTTTCGTAATTCCATATGAGAGGCAGATATTCTCTATTTGTGACTCGAGACAAAGAATCGTGGATTCACACGATTTTTTCTCGGAGGTCAATGCCAGAATACTACCCTGATAAAAGGGTGGTGAAGAAATAATGTGAATAGGAAAAGGCACGCACAAGAATTGAAGAAATGGTTGTACGTATTTGTTTACTCTGACTGTTTTGGTAAATCCATTAACTATATCGGCTCTTTTCATCAATGGAGAGCTTTAGCAATTTCGGAAAAGTATCAAGTTTAAAACTAATTATCTCTTTGTCAACTATTGGCGCCTGATGGCTTGTCAAAAGGTAGCGGAGGTTTTAAGATTATGGATTTCCTTAAGATTTTCTCAGAATTTCTTTTGCTCCAAGGGAAACACTTGTAGCTCATTAAGAAAAGGTATACAATACTATACAAGGACTACAAAATTAGAATGTGCATATGTGCCAAAAAGAATAAAAGAATTACTGTACATTATTTAAAAGTAGATATCGTGCTATTGCCTATTCAAGTAATACTAGAAATTTTATTCTAAAAATACACCCAATCACACTTATTCTCTGTAAGTTGGACACTTTTCAATGGAACCGATAGTGACCAACATAGACAGAATTCACTGCATCCTCTCATACCCCCAAGTGCGTAAGGATTTAGCTTCATCAATATTTTTGAGATTTAAAAGAAATACTCTTATATTTCAGGTTAAACTGGTACCAAACAAGAATAATATTCGAGGTTTCATATACCCTCTTGTGTGAGGTTTTAACGTTGTCAATTTTTTTGAAGTTAAAAAGCCTGTTAATCTGAAAAACACTTTTAACCTTTAAAAAAAATGTAATCTGAAAAAGCAGTTATCTTTTAACCTTAGCATGCATTTGCGTGTAATGGATATGGATAGCTTCCATTGTAATCGCTTTACCCAATGAAGTGACTCTGTTAACGAACTTGGCTGAGACAATTATCCTAGCTGTTTAAGGCGAAAAAGAAATTTTAAAAATTCGGTCTCCTTCGAGAGATATCATCTGAAGTAACGGACGCATAAGCCCCATTAGCGTGATCTTAACAGCATTACATTCTTATAAGCTCCATTAGCGTGACCTTAATAGCATTACATTCTTATAAGCCCTATTATCGTGATCCTAAAAACATTATAATTTTTAGGACCTACTAACGTAATGCTAATAACATTACAATCAGATATAGGCTTACTAGCGTGACCTTAATAACATTGCAATCTTTTAAGTCCTACTAGAGTAATGTTAATAATATTACAATCTTATAAAGCCTACTAACGTGATGCTAGTATCATTACAATCTGATAAGGCTTACTGAAGTTATATTAATAACGTTACAATCATATCAGGCTTACTAGCGTGATCCTAACTACATTACAATCTTATAAGATCCACTAGCGTGATCCTAATAACTTTACGATTGTATAAGCCCTACGAGCATGATCCTAAGAGAAGTAAAAAGGATTTTTCAAAGAGAGGTAGATGATCACAAGTTTTTGGAATGACTAGACATGCGCGTCATTTCTTAGATATTACTTCGATATTCACATGATCATCTGTGTTTCTAAATGTATTTGCTCAAGGTGTAATGTTTGAACAATATATTCCTTCAAGAATATCTTAATTTTCAATGTTGTTGGAAATTAGGATTAATATTGAAAACGAAATGAAATCTTTGAGTTTTACGTCCCATGGTTATGCCGATTAGGCTAAAGGAGACGGTGGTTATGAGAAATGAATGAAATGGTGGATTGAAGAAAGTGGGAGGAAGCGGGAGAACCCCGAGAAAACCCACGAGCACAGTGTTTGTCCACCACAAAGTCCACACGGCACGAGCTGGGATCGAACCAAAGACCCCAAGCACCAGAGGTGAACGCTCTTCCACTGAGTCATCGTTGCCAAAGGATTAATATTGAATAGGTTACTACTATACCCATTAGTTAAAGGGAACAAGCAACAAGATTTATTATGCAAATTTAGTTTCTAAAATTGATTCATCCATTTGATTTGTTCTGCACAATTTCATAATGAAAAATAGTTACATAATTTATATAAAAACATTTTTGTTTTAGATAGTTATTATTAAAAATTGCTGAATGCATCACAATTACTCTTTGTGTGAATGTAAGTATATGTGTGAAAAGTGATTACATTAAAGTCCAGTCGTTCCTGGTAACATGATTTTAAAATTTGAACCTTTGGCCAAGGAACAAGAAACACTTCTCCCCCTGGAAGATCGATAGATATAGAGAGTGTTAATGAACTAAAACTACAAACTGTAAAAGGTAATATCTGACATCGAAATAAGAGGAAAAGTTCATATAGACTTGTGGTGAAAAGTGAATAGTTTTAAAGGTAGGGCTGTCCAAGATCGTTGAAAAGTTAAATTTCCACACATGCTGTTTCGATTTCTAGAAATTGTGAAGTGGCGGCCTATTACAGCAGAAAGCAAGTTATATATACACAATCCAAAAATGTACATTTCATCAGTGTGCAGTGGGTATGAGCGGATTCCCTACAGAGTATAATTTCTAGACCGTCTCCTTTAGCCTAGCCGGCATAAGCGTGGGACGTAAAACTCAAAGATTTCATTTCATTTTTTATAATTTCTAGAGAATCTCTAAACAGAATCCTCAGAATTCTCCGATTTCAAGGTTCGCCCAAAGTAGACAATAGATAACCCTTGATAACAGAGAGCACAGAAATTCATATTGAAACCAGAAGTTATAATACATTTCTAGCCCTTCCGGTTTTAGTAAACTGTTAAGGATGGAGATAAAGTATATTCTTAAGACGCTTAATCGATTTCAGCAAATACATTCTCTCTATTATACAGGGTGTCCATAAAGTCTGGGTACATGGGAAAAGCACACTTTAGTCAATTTAATGTTAATAATATTTTCAACATGATTTCCGTGCTGTCCAATGCATAATTTGATGCGCTTTGCAAGATTAAGGTGAACTCCATGTAATAGGTCTGAATTGCTGCCTATTTCAGCACACTGACTGGTGATGCGTTCTGTCATGTGGTTTAAATTTCTAATCTTCATCGAGTAACTTTCTCTTTCACCATACCCCAGGAAAAATAAATCAAGGGGAGAAAGGTCTCGCGAACGTGGAGACCACTCCACACGACCTTTTCTTCCAATCCAGTTAGGAAAATTTTCGTTCAAACAATCTCTAACAGTGCAGCAAAGTGGGCAAGGGCCCCATCCTGGTGAAACCAATCTGGAAGTATCTTACCCAAACGCTCAGTCTGAGACATCAATTTGTGTTTCAGCGTGTTCAGGTAAGTCTCATCCGTTACCTGTTTCTCAAAGAAGAAAGGTCCTAGCACATGAGCTTTCTACAGTACAAACCACGCCATACCGTCACTTTTTGACAGTCCTGCTGTTTGTATGGACTCATCTAATGTCGATTGTCTTGAGACCAGAATCGAAGATTTTGTCTGTTCACTTCACCATTGACATAAAACAAAGCTTCATCACTGAACAACACACAGTCTTTAGTAAAATTGATATTTTCATCCAATTTATCTGCAAACTATTCACACATTTGCATGCGTTTATCGGGGTCATCTTCATTTAAGTGATGCAATATTTGTAACTTGTACGGATGAAACTTCTCCTCTGCCAAGATTTTGTGGATGGTTGACCTTGGAACTCGCAACTTCGTGGATGTTCGACTAAGCGATTTCTTCGAGATAGCATAAACCTTAGCTAAGGCAACCTCTCTCGTTTCGTCTGAAGTCTTTAGTCGTCCGGAACGGAGTTTTTCCAACACACTACCTGTTTCTTTAAACTTGGTGATTAATTTCCCGACGGCAATAAAACAAATAGGTTGATGCTGAGAGTGTCGAAGGTTAAATTCTTCAGCAATTTTACAATATGTCCATTCTTCTAGTACACTTAAGAGTGCCAACTCGAGTCGTTGTTCCTCAGACAGAGCCATCATTGAATCTAAAATAAGTAAATAAATAAAAAAATAGAATTCCCATGTACCCAGACTTTATGGACACACTGTAGTTTATGCTATATAGTCTCACTTTAAACACAGGAAATAGTTGACTTTTACCACCTCTTCCGGTTTCAGATCGCCTGCAAAAACGAAATTGATTCTTAGGTTTTAATCCTCTACATTCTGACCAACTTAGGTGGTAATCCATCAAATAGTTCCTGAGATTGTCTCCCGGACGGGCGTACGAACAGGGCAAATACACACGATGTATAAACGAGTTGTGGTAAACTCAGATCTTGAAATTAAAAATTACTTTCTATTCAGCGTATAGGTATTTCTTCGTTATCACAATTTAAATTGAATAAGAAAACAATACAAATAAAGTGTTATATAGATTGATGTAGTACGATTTAAAATATCCTTTCATAGATAAGAAAAGTAGTACAATTTTTTTGAAGCGCAATTTCATTCCCATCTGAAGGTCGGCTGGCCACAGATGGTAACGCCTCTTGGGCTATGAGTTTATTTGGAGATGGGTAACAAGATTTATTTACTTTTTATGTGTTTGGCTGAGGACAATATAAAATGACAAAACACAAAATTACATAACAATCCAGAAAAATGCATATTATAACAAGAAATAAAGTGCTGAACAGGTTTCTTTACTTCACGGTAATACACGTGTAGTTCAGGGAAGAAATCTATAAGGATGGTGAATTTGCTGAGCAGATCTGGGGCGGCTTTCAGCTTTGTCATGTAGTGTACTATGTTGGTCAGTTTAAATCCTTCCAAAGTTGAAAAAGTTCTTTAGAAATTTGGGTGATCTCTTCAGTGTTGGAGCTGCGATAGTGCGTGATATTATAGGCTCAGGTCTTGAAGTGGATTAGAAGATAATGAAATGTCATAAATATATATTCTGAATTATCAAAATATTTGGGATATTTTAATAATACACCAATCGGTGATTTTTTAGACGACACTAATAACTTTACGGAAAAAGAGAAAAACTATGCTGAGAAACTAATGTTCTGTAACAAAAAGCAAACATCAATCGCTTACTTGTTCAGATTTGGATTACAAATACGTCACGATAACTCTGTTCTCTATCAACAATTTTGGAAAACAGAAGTCCGCAGAATAACCCATTATACACAGTTCAACTTAACTATATACTTACGGACACATTTCATAATGGTTTGCGTCAACACCATTTTTGACTTTTTTGTGTTGCGTACCTGTACGCATAATTCTGAGAACACTGGTGCGAAATATGGCTCTTGGTTACTTAGCAATAGTTGAGACGTTCATGTACGACAAGTATAATTCAAACAAAATATGTTCTGTAAAATAAAATGACTTACCTTAGGACCTCTTTTAAACATGCTTTCCAATACTTCACGTCTTCTAGATTCACTGGCAAATTATTATCGTTCTTCTGTGATATAACTCTTGAAATTTCATTGGCTAACTTTTCTTGTTTATCAGGATTTTTAGCCAGATGGTACAGAGTATTTCCCACAGTCACAGATGTCTACAAGATAATACTTCTTTTTAATACATTACATTAACAGAAAATAGGATATTCGATTTAATACTAGGACTGCTAGCTACCCTTTTATAGTTTGTACTTCTAAATTCAGTAAAATGACTATTTTGAAAGGGAATATCCGATTGCAATGATGTGAACAGACTTGAGAGCAGAAGGCTGCAATTCATCTCAAGTGTAGAAGAGACTATGTACATTCTATATTCTGGAAGCAAATTGTCCTCAAATGGATGGAACATAGTCAAAAAAAAAAAATCATTAACATTAATGTCAAATGGGAAATCAATGGAAAATAATTCACTCATCTCAAAAACCAGAAGAAGGAGATGGCAGAAAATTAGTTCAAATATAGAAGAATCTAGTCCATCTACGTATATACATTCTATTTGTGAAGCTAGTGCACAAAGAAAAGAAGGTGTCCATAAAAAGTTACGGAGAAAGAGTATTAAGAAAGTGCAAATTTTAAAAATAATTCAATAATTCAAGTAATAAAAAAATATTAAAAGATAGTAACCTAAATTTGCAGTAACCGTTATAAATAAAATACTAACTTATGTGCATATTAATAATGTATATACATGCAAATGTTTTAAAGCTAAGAGTTATATTTCGTTCCGTTTGTCATATTTTCCTGGTATACTAAAAGTTTAAGAGTGCTGTTACTATATTCGGTTCTCCGAAAGTATTTTACTTGTATTGTCAAACAGGATTACGAAATATTTTTCCTCTCGTAATTATTCTAGATATTGCAACGAAACTTGTCACATACATTATATATAGAAAATAGTATTATCAAGATAGCTTATATTCAGGCATCTGTAACCGGTACCGCTTCATTGGTCCCCAATTTTTAAAAAAAATCGGAGGGAAATTTTCATATTTATCCCAAAATAATTTTCTCTTGTACATTATAAACACATGTGCATGCTATCATTTAAAATCTTGCTACATTCTGAAGAGAATGGCGTATTAACCATGGTGTTAGGATGTATAGTACTGTGTTTGGAAACTTATTTTATGTACATTATTATTGTAATTGTTATTATTAAGTATTTTGCCTTTCGGCAGGTCCTGGCACTAATGAGGATTATTATTATTTTTTTTTAAATTTTAGATTTAGGTCTGGAAATTTCTCCCACGTTTCTCGATCTTCAGCTTCTTCTTTTAGCTCCCAATATTTTCTTCTATTTTTCAAATCATCGATCACTTGTGTTTTTCTTCTTCCTATTCCTTGTTTTCCTTCCATCTTTACTTCTATGACGGTACGAAGAAGATAATTTCTTCGCAAGATATGTCCAATCCAATTGGGTTTTCTACAAAGTATGTTGGCTAGAAGCGTCCTCTTCACTCCTATCCGTTTTAAAACGTTTTCGTTTGTTACTCTTTCTGTCCATTTTATCTTCTCCATCTTTCTCCAACACCACATTTCGAAGTTCTCTAAATATTTCTTCTCTAACTTTAGTAATGTCCAAGTCTCTGAACCATAAACTACAATACGCCATATATAGCACTTGACCAATTTCTTTCTTATACGACTGCTAGTTGATAGTGACCTTTTCTTGTTGAATCCTTTTTTGGCTATGACAATTCTCGACCTGATCTTTTTGCTGCAGTATGCGTCTTTCGTCACAATACTTTCCAGATATTTGAAGTGAACAATCTCTTTAAGTACTCTTTGTTCTACACTGACCTGTAAGGGCCCATTTCCACGGGATATTCTCATGACTTTCGATTTTTCGAAGTTGTTGAATTACTTTTTTGAAATTTGGTACCCTTTGTAGCAACTCTGGCTACAAGTACCTGAATATAATCTATCTTGCAAAATACTATGGTCTATATGTAATGTGTGTTACAAGTAGTGAAGCGTGGGCACCCATTGAAACAAAAATAAACGTCATCGCCTATATTGTACACTATCATCACACTTACATGAAGGTAAACTATATTACATTTAGAAACACATTATATTTCTGCTACTGTTTTTGGCGCATTGTAGAATTTATTATCCCTTATATCGAAAGTAAAATTTACCTATGAAAAGCATAAGATTTTTTACAAGCAAGATTTCCAAGACTCTTGCAAGCAAGACCAAGATGTCTGGCAAGATAGCTCCCCGACCTTAGAAAATTGAAACAATGACTAGGTCATTCGTTTGTATTATGTTTGTACCGTTTGAAAATATTTTCGTTTGTACCATTTTCCTTATAGGGTTACTTGAGAGGTCAACTGGGGCGGCTACCTTGGCGCCAAGATAGCCCCCCGTATCACAGCACAAAAAATTGAAATACACCATTCGAAAGCAAATCGTTTGTACCGTTTGTACCGAAAATAGTTTTGTTTTTAGCCAGATACTTTCGAGAAAGATGGGATGACATTTGGGGGGGGGGTATCTTGGCGCTAAGATAGCCCCCGTATCACATCACAAAAAATTGAAATACACCATTCGAGAGCAAATCGTTTGACCTAGTTATTGTTTCAATTTTCTAAAGTCGGGGGACTATCTTGCAGACGTAGACCAAGGCCAAGATTCGATTCACAAGACCAAGACCAAGACTGGATGTGCAAGACAAAGACCATTCGGGTCTTGATCTTGGTCTTTTATTTGCTCATCACTATTTTTCAATAAAATCCAAAATATCGTTACAACTAGTTGTTTTCAAAAATCTAGACCTATAGTGGCCAAACGGTTAATAATTGACGGTAGTGCCCATTAAGACTTTTTCTTACGACGTGATCTACAACATATCAAGATTTCAGTCATTTTCGTCGAAATCCAGAATATCACTATCTTCGTCTGCTTTCAAAAATTTTGCCTCATAGTGGCCACATGGTCAGTGATTGGTGGCTGTGCCCATTGTGACTTTTTCTCAAGATCACAATATCACAGTATCATCATTTTCACCGTAATCTAGACTATCGTTATGTTCGGCTGTTTTCTAAAAAATAGCCCTATAGTGGCCAAACGGTCAGTGATTGGTGGTTGTGCCCATTGTGACTTTTTGTCAGGAACACAATATCTATGACATATCACGGTTTGAAGCAATTTCACCAAAATTCAATTTCCATAAAACTTTGTGCGGGGTCCTTTGCAAATATTGGTGCTGGCATCTGAATGATAAAAATCACTTGAAAACATTGGTGTTAGCAGCGGCAATGTAAATATTTGTTTGCAACAAGATGAATAGAAAGTAATATATTATTTACATACCGTATCAATACCTCCTATCATCATGTCCAAAGCCATTACAGTGGGTATTTTGGCACTAGAATCCTTCACCAAAAGTCTTTCCAGCAAAGTCATGTTCTCGCCACTGCCTTGCGGGCGTTGCTTCAGGTTGAGTAAAGCTTTGTCTATATGTTGCGAAGCCACTCTGTTAAAAATGATAACAACTAATTAAATACATAAACTACGTTTGATGTGGATAATGTAACGACAATCATTAAAAGTCATTTGTCAATACCAAGAGAACAACTGAATAATCATTCTATAGAGAAAGCACCGTACCATGCTAGTCCAGAGTTTGTTCTATGCGCACTACAGCGAAGTGGGGAGCTTGCTAAGGCGGACGTGTTACTTTCATTATTCTGAGAATTAAAGGAACTTTTATTTATGTTCCAAAGGAAGTTCAGCGGAGCCAACAGTATCCTAGAGAAGTCACAATCACCTGCAGAGTTATTTAATGTTTGTATACATAGACGTATTTCTTTCATATTATCTGTGTGATAGTTAGATACATTATTCATTCTTGTTCTCAGTCTAGGCTATTTTATAAGTATTTACACACCAGCTGAATCTGCGCTGCTCTCTACACAGCGCATAATTCAAATATGAGCATGAATCTTCTTGTCATTCCTCACAACATCAATATATCTCCCTTTACAGACACACGTGAAAGATGTCTTGCTAAAAATCAGCAAGGGAGATTTGTTGATTATTATTATTATTATTATTATTATTATTATTATTATTATTATTATTATTATTATTTTTTTTTTTTTTTTTTGCAATATCTCGTACCGTTTGAAAAAATTTGACTACTTTTGGTTGGAGTTTCTAATTCATGCATGGTCAATGTTTTCTTTTTTTCTTGCATGCAGCATGTAATAAGACAATACATTATGCACAAAATTAATTATAATGTCAGTGATATATGGTGTTCATTGTTCAAAACAAACCAAACAAAAAAGATTCATCTTAGCCTGAAGAAATAGATATCCTTCGTTTATGATTACAATTTGGCCAGGAAATAAACACCTGAAAGATATACAGCCCCTGTATACAAATTTACTGTGTTGGAATGTATAACTCTAGGATATGATGCTTGGATTTCTTTAAATTTCAACACTTCCAATATACCCAATAAAACAATAATAAAGAAATAATGGTCACGTTTTTTTTAAATATTAAATTAGAACTGGACAATCTACACAAAATTTGCAATCGACCAGCTAAAACGGCACGTTTCTAGCACTTGTGGTTTTCGAGATCTCATTGTCGAAAGGATTGGAGACAAACATAAACTTTTCTTTGGAGATAAACATATAAACCTAGTATTTTAATATATAGACTAGCTGAACCTGCGCTCTCTACTCAGCGCATCCTTCGCATATGAGCATAAATATCTTTCTCATTCCTCATAACATCTGTACATGTCCCTTTACAGACACAAGTGAAAGAAGAATTGAAAAAAAAATCGGCAAGGCTATCATAAAAGAGAGATTTTATCGATTATTTCTTTCTCAATATCTCGCACCGTTTGCAAGATTTGAGCCTACTTCCGGTTGGAGTTTCTAATTCATGCATGACCAGTGTTTTCTTTCTTCTTCCATGCAGTATGTAATAAGCAAATACATTACATAACAATTAATTATAATGGCACTTATATATGGTGTGCATTATTGAAAACACTCCAAAAATAAAGATTCATCTTAGACTGGAGAAATGGTTATCCTTCCTTTTTCATTATTATTTGGCAATGAAATAAACGTCGGAGACATATGCAACCCATATATACAACACTGTGGTTTTGGAATGTATAACGCGTAGGATATGGCGCTTTAATTTTTTTTTTAAATTTCAACGCTTCCAGTGCACCCTAAAAAATGTAATAAAGAAGTAATGGCCATGTTTTTTTTTAATATTCAATTAAAACTGGACAATCTACGCAAAATTTCCAATTGATCAGCGAAAACGTCCTCTTTCTAGAGCCTGTACTTTCCGAGAGCTCATTGTCGAAAGGATTGACCAGAAACATAAACGTCCACATCATCTATCTATTAAAGTGCTACAATAGCAATTAAAAGCGCCTGAGCTCCAACCTATTAGTTTAGCTTTCATTCACGGTTATGTGTGATTTCACGTTTAACAGAGACAAATATTTTAAGTATTTGTACTTTGAATAGTCTTAGTTAGTTAACTATATCTTTTTCATAAAGTTTATGATATAAAATTATTGTTCAAAGCCTTTGTACTTTAATAAGCCTTCTCTAAAATCAATGCATGTGAATTGTGCTTCCATCTTCCGAGTTCTTTTAAACTATGTTTATATGTTTGTGGTCAATCATTTAGACAATGAGATCTCGGAAACTACAGGCTCTAGAAAGATGACGTTTTCACTGATCGAATTTTGGTACTACACTCCGAAACAAAGCATCTTATGAGATCTTTGGCAAAACTGCAAAACTAATAAAATAAACCGATAGGAAAATAAAACAACCACCTCCTCCTCGAAAACCACCCATGTTTTCTGTTGTTATCAGAGGAGTGATACCTGAAATAAGCGACGAAGAGATGCTCGAAGAACTCAAACAAGAGGGAATCGACGTTAAGAGGTGCATTCGTATTAAAAATAGCAATGGCTCCACTTATATGGTTCGCGTTCTACCGCAAAATCAAACTTCCTTACACTATCTCCTAACTCATGGAGCTCCTATCTATAAGAAACTCCATCGTGTTGAACCTTCCAAGACAAAAGGGCCTCTACCAATCCGATGCGAGAAGTGTCAAACCTATAACTCTCACTTTATACACCAATGTCCAAACACATCTAAATGCGGGTACTGTAGTGGACCTCATGAAACAGAATCTTGTAAAAATCAGCAGCAACCACCAACTTGCTCTGCGTGTAACGAAACTCATCCAACCTACAGTTATCGCTGTAAGAGTAAACCACAAGCACAACCTGAACGTCCAGAACTCACAGTACCAGTACAAAGCTTCAACAAATCCACGCCACATACACAGTCTCTCGCTAAGGCTCTCACTGTCGAAGATCTCTTTCGTTACATCACCATAGTACTCCAAAACGTTTTTCCATTCCAACGCGAGCACATTCTCCGTGTTGCCATTTCAACAGCAAAATCTTTGTTCAACTTAAACTTTACAGCTACATATTCAGGCAATTTTGTCCACTTCCACATCGCACATCTAGAAACAGCAGTCTGAAACCAAATGGCAGTGTACATAATGGCTTTGACTTTACTCTTTGTAAACATTCGATCATTTCATCAACACGAAGTACTTCTAAAGCCACTCCTGCTAGAAGAGAGAGTTGATATTGTAGCTCTCAATGAAACAGGTTTAAAATCAACAATTTCTGCGCTGCTTTCAGGGTATCAAATTCAACGATACGATTACCATGATGCACATGCGCGCCCTCAAGGAGGAGTTCTGATTGGCTATTCTCCAAAACTTCCTTATCGGTAATACAATTCTCCTGCATTTGCACAGCTACCTGAACATCTCTTCTTCTCTATATACTATCCTTCTCTCACAGTAAATGTAGCCACTATATATATCCGCCCTGGGCGTCCAATACCATTTTCTTTTTTCGATTATATAGCCCGTAATTTTAAAAACATAATTATCGTGGCCAATGTAAACATTCATAGCAGAAGTGCAAGGGAAAGAGAACGTTTTACGGAATTTATTTCAACCACCCTCTTCCTGGTTCCACTCGACCAGCCAGTCAAACAACTCCAGATGTAATAATCACTTCTTTATCACTTGTAAATGACTGTGAATTGCAGGTTCTCGACACGATCGGGAGTGATCATTGTCCGATCAAACTGTCCATTAACAAGGGTCGTTCCTCTGTAAAGCAGTTAAAACCTTACATTACTCCTCATTATGATAAAGCCGACTGGTCTCAATTTCGGCAGTTCATACACAACCAAGTCTCAACCCTTCATTCACCAACTTCTGAAAACGAAATGTATTACACAGTCAACCAGATCACAGACATCTTACGTACCAGTGCTCAAAAAAGCGTCCCTGAGGAGAAACTTTATCCTTCTAAACCTAAATTGCCTCCTCAATATCTGTCTTTAGTACAAAAATCTCACCAACATTTCCGTGAATACAAACAAACCGGAAATGAGGAATGTCTTCATCATCATCGGCAATGGCATCGCACAGTAACTAATTATCTCATAGCATATAAACATCGAAGCTGGATCAGTGCCTGTAATAAATTAAACGACGAAGCATCTCCAAGCCGGTATGGAAATCTTTCTACAGATTCACAGGCAGAAATACTAAAATTTCGTATCCACTTTTGGACAATGGTGGTGCTTCTCTCTTTACTGACCTAGATAAGGCCAACGCTTTTGCGACGCAATTGCAGACAGTTTCCACACCTGCAGTATCTCCTCATTTACGTAACCTTATAGACTCGACTACTATTCCTGCTCTACAGCCGTCACTTTTACACATACTCGATGAGAAAGCCCCTCTTACATCACCAATCACTACTCAGGAACTTCGACCTGCACTCCATAAGAAACGCAGTACTGCACCATGCATTGATCGTATTTCCTACCGGCTACAAAAAGAGGCTCCGCTTTCTTTGCTTACGTTACTTGTTGCAGTATATAACTTTATTCTCCGTACCGGCTTTTATCCTCTGGATTGGAAAGTATCCAAAATCTGCATGTTTCTCAAACCTCATAAACCGTCACATGATGTAACGTCTTATCGTTCTATCCAACTCACATTAGTCTTTAGTAAACTGTTGGAAAAAGTCCTGGTACAAAGGCGTCATCCATATATCCATGAATATAATTTATTACCTACACATCAAGCAGGCTTTCGACCCACATTTTCGATTAATGACCAGTTACTTCGTCTTTCGACGATTATCACCAATCAATATAACAAAAGTCTCCCATCATGTCTCGTCTTAATGGATCTGGAAAAAGCTTTTTGGCAGTATGGGCTTATACGAAAGCTGCAGAAACTTAACCTTCCGATCAGTTATTTACGTTTTATATATACACCTTCTTAACTAATAGAATCGGATATGTATACATAGGATCTGCCATCTCCCTTCCTATTTTTCCATACTCCGGAGTTCCACAGGATTCTGCACTCAGCCCACTTCTCTATATACTGTACGCCTCCGATATGCCACAACCTACACAGAATGTGTACTTATTTCAATACGCGGATGATACGGCGTTTCTAGCTCTGGACAAGTCCATGCAGCAGATCAACACAACCTTGCAATCAACTCGAAATAATTTTATGTAATGGTGCAACACTTAGCGACTAACTTTAAATGACTCCAAAACACAAACGTTGGTATTTCTACCTCCTAAACGCCGCTCCAAGGTTCAACGTAATCCTCGCAACCTTAATATATCTTTAGAAAGCCACCTTCTTCGACCAACACCTACAGCTACATATATCGGGGTTGTTTTTGACTCTAAATTAAGTTGGAAAGCTCATTTAGAGAAAATAACACAAAAGGCCACTTTGCGGCTCAATCTTCTACGGCGTCTAACAGGAACTACTTGGGGTTTACACGCACCTCTCTTAATCAACACATACAAAATGTTCCTCAGGCCCATTATAACATTTGGCCACATTGCTTGATGCAATGCTCCAACAAAGTTTTACGACCGATTATCGATACTAGAACGCCATGCCATTAGACTTGCATATCGTATAAAATTACCGTACCCGAACTTCATGACACACGAACACATCAATTTTCCTCATCTTATTCAACATCTTGCAGACCTCCGTTTGAAATACATACTCTCTGGCCTAGCAGTCTACCACCCATTACTCCTAGATACTTTACAAGCTGATGCTGAAACTGATGCACTGCATAAATATCTGCATACACCGTTAAACATTCTCCTCACGCTATAACTAAAATCTGCACATCCTACAGCTGAAGAACACGACATCTTTCATATATATCTTATACCAGATCATGTTCCTCATTTGTTTCCATTTTAGCACTACATCTCAATTCAATATTAACTTTGGGCTTTCGGCGTGTTTGCTTCAGTCTCGAGTCGCCCCAAGATAGAAGAACTAACATGCATTCGTGTATCTAACACTATGTTTGTGACTGTGGCGTGTACGCACTGCATTTCATTTTATACTATTATGTTTATTTCATAAACACACAACACACTGCTTCCATGCCAAAGTTCCATTCTGTTTATACTTGTACAGCGGGGGACACTTCTAAATGGTACAGCCATATGGAGATTTACGGCTAAGGTGTACCATTTAGAAGTGTCCCCCGCTGTACCATTTATATATGTATTTTGTTTACTTATATGCACATTTATATTTATTCACTCACTTAATGTTTTGTTTATTGTTACTTTCAGCACTATTCGTTTATAAAACTGCACGTATACCATCTTATACGCTATAAACCGACCTGTGTTGTCAATTCTGTGCCAAAGAGAGGGCGTAACCCTCTAATGCCCAGGGTTTAGGAGATACTCTACAAGCATACAATTTTGAAATGAAAATAGATGAATAAAGCTTGCACTACCAATCCCTAACCCTGTAATCTTAAAAAAAAACGCTTTCAATTGCCATTGCAGCATTTTAATAGATAGATACTTTTGTCCTTGTTATTTTTTGGATTTGTTTTACTGCGATAAAAACCTTATTTACTTAATGCTTGGGTTCAATTCTTTGATAGTAGTTTATTCTTTAGCTTTTCGTTCTGCAGGCGGAAGCTGCAAACGAAACGATAGAATACCTCCTTTTATATTTTATCGATGGTAAGTTTGTCTTATTAAGTCAGTTCAATCACAATTTTTGTTGTCTTTCTTTTCCTTTCATGTGTTTCATTTACTGAAATTTGATTTCGTTTAATAATTTTTCTTTTTACTGTATTTCCTTTAAGAATTTCTTATGTTACGTTACTTTTCATTATATTAAATTATTTACGATTTTACATGCTAAAAACGCATGTTTTTAAGAAAATAATTTCATTTTAGGTTTTCAGTATTGCTGCGAACAATCTGTAGATCTTTGAGTTTAACGTCCTTTCAACAGGGAGGCTATATGAGACGTGGACCTAATGAATAACATGGAGTCCGAACCACATGAGCTCTCTCCGAGAATCGAATTCGGGTCTCCCACGCCAAAGGCGCGTACGCTAACCGCTTGAACTTCTTCGTGGCTAAGCGGTTACCGTAGGCGCCTATGGCGTGGAGGACCCGGGTTTAATTGTCGGCAGGAGCTCGAGTGGTTCGCAATCTGCAGATCTACATATCTGCAACCTCTGGTTCTAGTAAAACTTAAACGCAAAAACAAATGGAATAACTTATCAGATAAGAAGTAGGTGAACTTACTCTGTGATGTAATCCAATGAATTTACGAATTTCTTCCAGGTGGGAGTTGGGATGTATTTCCAAACTGGAGGCTGGAATAACAAGGTTGCCGCTGTTTGAAAGAACACCTGCACAGAATCTATGAGTTTTTGCGGTTCTGAATCTGGTGCTAAGTTTTCGTCAAGGCAACCAAGGCGACTATCCAACCCAATCATTGCTATTGCTGCAACAATCAAATATATTACTATATACTTTGTGTACAAATTCACAACCCAATAATGACATATTGGTTATACATTTACAAGATACATAAATTGAGAGATGTAGTGCTTACATTGTACTGATTTTATCATGAATCGTACATACCGTTTCAATAATATGTATAATACTTTATAGCGTGTTTTTTTTACGAAAGCCAAAAGCTTATATTGCACTATTCTGATAAACGTTTAGTTATGCAGTTATAGGCAAACAAACGTTTAATCCATTAATCACATTACTCCAAGTTCCACACCAATAACATTTTGAGGAATATGAATAAACAGTGGCGTAACTACAATGGAGAGAGTGGAGCAGTTGGGCGTTCAAGGGTGCAAGGGCGAAAAAAATAAATACGGAAAACTGTTCTTTATGCAAAGAACGTTTGGAAACGTACAAAAGGTACGTTATGACTATTAGCAGTTAATTGGCAACAGCCGATACCGGAGGCGGATCCAGGAATTTTTGTGAGGAGGGAGGGCGGGGCGCAGGTCTGAAAAATAAACTTGAGACATTTTTCGATATTTGGTTCGCTAACTAAAAATTTAGACTGCAGTGTTTCATAGTACGTATTTACGAGTATCTCCGCCCTTGTGGAGGTGGGATTGGGAAAAGCCATGTTGTTCAACACCAGTGAATCCAGGATTACCATGAACTGGAAACGCATACATTATTTGCAGTAAGTGGTGAACTCACTCAGAATCTTCCTTTTAAAAGAAATTTTAAAACTATCCCCCCCCATACACACAGCCTTTGAACAAGCGCTTCATTAGGGACTAATTATTATATTTTACTCTTAATGGAGGAACGCGCGAGCCCCGCGCCCCTTTTCTGGATCCCCAATGGGCGATACCCGGACAAACGTAGCTGCAATGTTTGTTTAGCTAGTGGCATAGTTAAAGTTTTGCATAATGGGTCTTGAAACCATCGCGCTGCGCCCCCTGATAAGTAAAACCTTTAGGTTTCTTAATAAAAATAATCCTGTATACTGTTAGTATATACAGGGTGTCCCATTTAAAACGCAAGTTGGAATCAGGTATACGCTAACTTTTGAACCGAACGAGGTACACGTATAAATTATACAACATTTTTTAGCTGGATCCACGTAGATATTTTTAAACATAAAAGCAGCTAACGAATCCCGCTTGTGTACATGCAGTGTTGCCAAATGTAAGTGAAAGTGTAAAAAAATTACAAAACATGGTAAATCGCATGTCACATGTGTGCATGGACACGCAGCTTACAAATTTCAGCACAGGTTGGATCGGTAGGAATCGTAGTCGAAGAAAAACGCTTCATTTTCACCATCAGCTTGTCCAGAATTCTGCCATTAATGGCGGCAATACAAATTTAGAGGAATGTCTTACCAGTGTGGCAGGTAAACGGGTATTTAGAGGCTTAAACCTCCAATGCGCATATAATAAAAATTATCTGCACGGGAAGTCACGAGACATTACTACTTGCAGTCATTCCTGAAATGTGTCAGTAATTTACGAGAATATTCGCGGGATCAAAACTAGAAATAAAATTTTAGCTCTTGCTATGATGAAAGTTTCTGGTAAATTTAAATCAGACGGACTGAAGGTGTACTTTGATGATATATTAATTGCGTCAGGAAATATCGATTCTCGTCAGAAGCTTTTATTGAAAGTCTTACAAATATTACGAGAATATGGCATAACTATTTCTCCAAATAAATTTTATTTCTATACTGTTAATAAATTTTTACGTAAGATTTTAAACGACTCCAAGTGTCTTTTGAAATATTGTCCTTTAGTTGATACTTTATAGCAATGTTCTGTTTCAAACTAAACATATTAAACCAGACGAAAATATCAATATTCGCAGTTGCAGTTGTATTTTCCTTACCCGTATATATATGAACTTCATGAATTTAATATAGTAGACAGTCCAATGGGACTCGAGATGCTTGAGAAAAATATAACTGCAGCAAACTATTGGAGATTACTATTGGTTAAAGAACCTATTGAAACTTTTAAAAAGGCAGGACCCTGATTTGTTAAAAATTGTAACTGAGTTAGGACATAGACAAATAACTGGATATCCGCTAATTAAGAATATTTTAATGGAAAGAAGAAATTCTGCTTTCTATCCATTTGAAATAGTATTCCAGAAGATCTTCGGACTCTAGTTGTTGAATATTTGCACGACGATTGGCTTGTCGATCTTCGGCTGTACAGCTCGTATATGGTGATGATGCTGCGTCTTTTCTATATTCATCTAACTCAATAATTCGTAAGCAATTGATTACATTAGATATGCTTTATACAACATTACAACTACAGATTAAAAAGGTTTGGATATTGAATAGTTTAAAACTTTCAAAAGAATTGGCCTCATAATTTCATATAAAAATATCATGAAACACGAGTTATTCCTCCATATTTTAGAACTAAAGGCTTTCTCAGAAGATTTTGAAATTTGCCCTAGTGCGAAGGCAAGAAACTTTATTTCTCAAATAAGGAAAATACATAATCTTTGAAGGCTTGAAGTAAAGCCGAATATGATGATATAGGCTGCATGTCTGGCAATAAATTTAACCAATAAATCCGTCATATTTCAGCCTATTTCAAGATTTGTTCATTACTCAGCCAATTGATTTGAAATGGTTTTAAAGTTTGCGTCCCTTTCAACAGGAAACCTATACGAAACGTACGCCTACAGCTTCAAGTAGGATCCAAACCACATTAACTCCCTCCGAGAATCGAATCCGTGTCTCCCACGACAAGGCTTAACCACCAGTGAAATCTTATTCTTCAACTGGAAGATCGGGTATTCTTCTGTGTACCCTGGTTCAATAAAATGGATAAATATTATGTTATGCAATTATCATAAAGAAGTATATATTTCACTTTAAGTGTATTGGATGAAATAACTTGCTTTTGTGGACATTGTATACGGACACGGACAGTCCTTTTAAACCCAACGATTTATCAACTTCTCTATTAAGGACAGGAGTTATTCTCAGAGCGTGTGTGTTTACCACACAAAATATTTTCAAGAATTTGAATCCTTTAACTGCGTCAACAGTTACTAGAAAACTTTGATCTCAAACTATTGTCTGTAGGATTATGCGATAGAAACGACTATTGTAGACTTCCTTTTAAAACATCATGATTGGTTACTTCTCTCTACATTTTTTATGTTCAACATAGCCACTAAGGATACTGAGGGAGCTTTTAGAGGAGAGATTTGTAAACGTACTTCGGAAGAAAATTGTTCACACAAGTATTATATTTCGCAGTACACACTCACATAAACACATCATATATACTTTTATTTCGTTCCAGCTAGGAATACCTCTTAAATTCCCACTAGTTGAAACATTGGGCACAGTGTTGACTATGTATAAGTAATTAAATGTATAGCAGTCCTAACTAAAGTATTTACTGTGCAAAGCGAGCAATTAGCAAAAACTATGTTTAATCTAAATCTGTGGAATCTTTCACCTACGAACGCTTCTCATTTACGAATAAGTAATCTTTACTATATTTGTGTTAATAGCCGCTTCTATTCAAATATGCCTTTTTCATATTTAAATCTTCCTTTACCTCGATTTTTGTGAATTTGCGAAAGCCACAATCGCTGTTGTTTGATTTATGGATCTCGTCATTATTATTTGAGTACCCTAACATATCTCTCAACATTTATACAGGGTGTCCTACTCGTAAGAGGCCCCGGGGAAAGTATTATAAAATCTTCATAAAAGAGGATATGAAATCAAATTTGTACATGAACCTTTATGGTTGAGAAATGAAGGTACATTTTACAAGAGGTGCTGGAAGTGATCTTCATCTCCAGTATACAGTTCAATACAGCGCTGCATGTTCGTGAGTGTTGATGCCAGAGCATTAGGTGTAACTGCCCGGATTTCACAGTGGATGGCTCCACCGCAGCCATACTCACCTTAAACGTGCGGCATGTTGCCCCGTCTTGCTGGTATCAACCAAGTGTAAGTTTCTTGCCATCCAACGTGAAACAATATCTGGTACACTTCACTGATGACAGTAATGTCAAAAAAATGGCTCGATGATGTGCTGTTATGATAATGCACAGAACACACCCAGCTTCTGTAAATGAAGGGTTTCTTCTACGACTGCACGCTGGTTGTCACTACTCCATAAACGTATGTTTTGTGATTTCATGTATTCTGACATGTCTTAAAGGAACCGCTTATCCAATATTGATTCACAAGAAACACGCGCTCTTCCACAAAATATCAATACACCGTTGGAATCAAACAGCACCGGAAGGAGCAAGTCGCACGAAACACTACGAACAGTAAACCAGACTACAATGAAACACGAGACCCACACACAGCTCTTATTCTTGCCACATTTCACAGATTTACAATGCTGCCACGTAAACGAGTTACATGAGAACATTTGCCGTGAAATGCAGACAATTTCGTCCAATACTCTGGCAGCAACATTCATGAACATGCAGCGTGTGTTGAACTGTGTATACAGGTGGGGAAGGTCATTTCCAGCACTTCTTGTAATGTACATTCGTTTCTCAACCATAAAGGTATGTCACGTACAAATTTGGTTTCATATACTCGTTTATTAAGATTTTTATAACACTTTTCCCGGGGAGTCTTACAAGTGGGATACCCTGTATATACATATTATTAAGATTTTAAAAAAAATATTTCATGCACATGCCAAAGAATAATTTGAATAACGCTTTCATTTTTAAGTTATAGAGTAAAATAATCCACTTAACAATGTTATTTACTTACCTTTCAATAAAATCACCAGCCACTTTATTAATAGAAGGTTCGTAAAGCTTTACAATATGTGGTTGCATCATAGGTTGATTGACAACGCTTCTAAAGTTATGCCAAGACTCTCCTTGTCTACAGAAATCAAAGCAAAAGCATTTCTTATAACTATTTTTTTAAAAATATGATAATTTTGAGACATGTATCTTATTATGTAAACACTGATTTATATAAGATACATTAGTAACGAAAAAATTAGGATGAAATAATAATTATATTCTGAAGGAAAATTCTAATAAGTTTTGAATACATTGACAACCTTCTTAACAAATACTTCCATAATTTGGATGTATTCTGTCCCAGACAATATACATACGTCCATACTTATATATATATATATATATATATATATATATATATATATATATATATATATATATATATATATATATATATATATATATATATAAAGCTAGCACAAATGTTCTCCCTGACTTAGTTCGCATGTTGTGTTAGAAATAATACAAAGTGTAAAGTATCAAAACATAAAGCATGAAGAGGAAAACTCACAAAGTGCAGCAAGAGGCCTTAGTCGCCATCTTGGCCGCTAGAAGAATATTTATTGAAAATGGCAGCGACCGGAGAGAAGCGTGTATGTTAAGTCCTTGAGTTCCATGCAACAAGATCGGTAGCCATTATCCAAACACATTTCTATACAAGATTTAATAAATAAGTATGAAGTGAAAAAGAATTTTTGAATATTATTCTAAATAGGTATAGACGAAACTTGTTCGCAACAATTTTGATATTTTGTAGCATTATAACAACTTTCGCATTTATACCGCATTAATTTTTTTTTAAATATAGCATTTTTTTTTTAAAAAAAATATGGAACTTGTAAACAGACTATTTTTGATAGTAAGTGTATATCTAATTCAAAAATGGGAACATACCTTGATTAGGTGCACTTTCTAGCTAATATTCACTGAAATATGGAAATTAATGCAGACATTTAAACACTTCCTCTAACCTCATCCTTACTTAGAGGATAACATGCAGCAAGACGTTACCAATTCTTCTTTTAAGTTTGTTCTGTCAGTAACAATCACATTATACTTAGAAAAGAATTTCTCGGCATCAGCACTCGAGACTGGCAACTACGCGTATACTGAACGTAACGAGGTGAGAGCAAGATACCTGTGGTTAACTTTTAAACTGTTTAACAATGATACAATGTCAACTCCCTTATCCTCACCTGTTAAGAACTTCAACAACTTTACTTTTAACCCTTTCCAGCCCATTGATAACTTTTGGAATCACTAAGTATTTAAAATTATATATCTAATAATAATTCATACAGTTTCCCATATAATCATTACACACTTCCTTCGGGACAATCTCATAGGTTGGTACCTCTACTTACTCGTAGTGAAACGAAACAGAGGATCTAGGACGTGGCATCATTGCAACAGGAAATCCTGTGAACATATGTTGTTCCATCACACACAAAAATTCGGGCTGGAAAGGGTATTCATGGTAAGCAAACAACAGACCGTGAACATTTTCACCACAAAACACAGTTAAGGATTTAAACAACAGTTCAGTTTTGTTGATGTCTACAACTTGGTGAAATGAAACAGTTTCAGGGTTAAATAACTCGCAGAGCTTTTTCGTAAATGCAAGTTTTTGAAGTTAAATAATATTGGAAATGCGCTTTTTAGTTATTATTAACAATGAATTCCCCTTTTCTGTTTACATTCGCGTTTATCGCAAGTAATGCCGAATTTTGTAAAAATTCGCAATAATATAAACGTGATTTCTGGCTCTGAAACGAAAAATTTGAGGTTTCCTGAAACGTATATCGATTTTTTTTAACATATCGCATTAACGAAAAGGTTTCGTCTCTACAAATAAATTAAATGTCTCTGTTAGAAAGAACCTACGCGACAATAATCTGTTTCCGACAATTGATGTCTGATTAGGTGAATTCACTGGCTTTTTCTTTTCTCGGGGAGGTCGTCAAAAATAAAATGTATGTACCACCCGTGTCAACTAATGTGGATGACTTGAAGAATCAGATTCAAGTGTCTGATATTAGAGTTGACCAGAATATCTTGCGTTATTGTGGGTGTAATGGACTTCGAGTACCGCGTGATATATATTACCTAATTAAAGGAGGGCTTATCAAGCACTTATATCTGAAACATATTATTTATAATTCAACTTTCGATTCCTAATATAATCACATAACAGGGAGAGTATTTGTTGTAGCCCTATGTCACTACGAAAGAAAACTCTATTTCATAGCGAAACTTTCCTGTTTTTCATAGCACTCAGATCTTTGAATATAACATCAGGAGTATCAAAATATTTTAGAATAGCTTATCCATGAGCAGATAACAAGTTTCTTACAAGAAAATAATGTAATGAATTCTTTTCAATCTGGTTTCAGAAAACATCACAGCGCTACAACAACTCTAATCAAAGTATTCGATCATATAAGAGATTCAAGCGAAGAAAGGAAAATAACGAGTATAGTGCGTTTAGATTTTTCAAAAGCTTTCCACAGATTTCAATTTCAAATATTATTAGCTAAACTAAATTCTTATTTTGACTTTTTCTCCAACGCTATTACTTCGATACATTCATATTTATTCCATCGTAAACAAGCTGTAATGAGAGAAAAGGATTTATCTCTATGATTATATTTACAGCAAGGGGTACCATAAGGTAGAGCACTTGGTCCTTTATTTTACTTATTATATACTCATATCCTTCCAAAAGCTACAAAGCATGCAAAATATCATCTATATATGAATGGTGTCCAACTTCATGTCTCAGCAAGTCCACCAAATATTCGAGAGGCATTAACAAAATTAAATTATGATCTGCAGAACATCGAGATGTGGTCAAAAGAAAACGCATTTGAAGTCAACTCAAATAAACATTATGTTTCTTCGTAGAATCGAAGAGAAGTATATCAAAAACGGACCTTACTAATATCCCAACGTATCTGTAAGTAACGTAATAATACATGTTGTAGATAAAGTAAGATTTTTAGGGTTCTTTTTTGATAAACATTTTAACTTTGAAAGTCTTGTTGACTATATGTTCAAAAGAAGGTTTCGCCCCTATTCATTCCAAAAGCAGACTGAAAAATAATTCCGCCAATCGCCATAAAAACCAAACCAGTGGAAAGCTTAGTTCTTTCTAGAATAGAACATTGCAATATGGTTCATTTAGATTTGAGTGACTATCTGTAGAATAGACTCCAAAGAATTCAAAATGTCTGCGTTCGTTATATATTTAACTTGAAATATTCAGTTCATTGAGCCAGCTATTTTGTAAAGTTAAAGTGGATTAAATTGAAGATAGGATGTAGATATTACGTACTTACAACATGATTTAAGATATTTAATATTAGTATGTAAAATAAAGCATGCCACTTAATCAATAGTTGAACTTAAACAATAGAATTTCGAAGTAAGTAAAGTAAGCTGTTTTCCATAACATAATAGAAAGATGTTCTTAATTCATTCTTTAATGTCGTCACTTGCAGTTGTGTTGCTTACTAGACGAGAAGTTATATTGGCGTATACAGGGGTCCATTCCCTTTCATAAGACATGGGTATGTTGATGCACCTCTTTAAAATTTTGGGACGGGTACCTTGGCCCACTCCCTAAATTTTGGAAATTGTTCAATTTAAACATTTGGTATAATAGTATAGAACCATAATATAGATCACTATAAATTTGGGTGGTCCTCCTCGTGCCCTTTTAGGGGTGCAAAATTGCCAAAATATAAACATAAGCAATACGTTTTACCACGTGTTTTGTTTTTGGCCCATTTTATCCCCTTTGATGAGGTCCTATTACCTTATATGGTTATATGGTCATGTATAGGGGTTCATTTCCTATCATATAAGAAATAATAAAAAATATGATTGATTGAGTGAATGAGGGAGGTAGTATAGAGCTAGTAACTTATTTTTTAGGCATGATATAAAGAAAACTAATTTATTATAATTATGTATAACAAAATGAATATAAACTTAACCATCACCAAGGAGCCTATAAAGTGAATAATAGTATCATGATATCTTGAGAGGTTTACACGTTAGGAATGTCTTATGTGGTTTTCACTAAAGTTACTAACAGAGTTCTTGAGAGCGTACTTACAATATTCTAGCGTCCATTGCAACCAGAAGCTACACAACACTTTTCCGAAGTCACTGATCCTGTCTCGAGTAAGCATGACTAGACACTAGGAGGCGTGTGGTTGACAGATCTTTGAACGAATTGACTAAATTGTCTAAGGTTTTTATAGTAATTTTATTACACTTTCATTTCTACTTTTCGCAGAATTGAAAGTAGAAACTAGGATTGTTTGTGAAATGATTTTCGTTTTCACTTTTCTAAAACCGTTCGTCTTATAAACAAAACATGTGGTCGCTTCTATTTTAAAACGTTTTCACTCTCCTATATTGTTTTTGAAACATGGAGATGATCCGTTAACTATATACTTCTATTTATTTGTTATTATTTTTTAAATCTCAAAATGAGGAATGTCTTACATAAGACATAGGTACATTTGTGCACCCTTTAAAATTTTTGGGAGGGGCACATTGATCCACCCCTTCCATTTTGGAAATTTCCAGATCATTCCATGTCTTCAATGGTCTCTCGTCCGTTCTTGAATTAACTGAAGCACCAGGAAACCTGGGTCCGTGTTAGGGAGTTTCTTTGTAAGCCTTCTTGACCAAGGCAAGCGTCTTGGAAGCACTTTTGCTCAGGTGAAAGCAAACTTTAATGCGAATGCTCCATTTGTTACTTTTTCTATCATGTCAAAAATTCTAAAACAGCTTTCGCACCAAACCTGATCCTTACTGCATCGGAGCTTGGATGCGACTGATGTCCAGTGTGGTGCTTAGCTTAGACTCCCCCCACTACAAATTCCCTTACCGGGAAGCGCGCTGCTTGCGACTGGAGCGCCACGCAACGGCCAGTCTCATTACTTTGTGGACAGACCATGTATCTTTATTTTGTAGTTTACTACTTAATAAGATATTGTGATCACATATTCAGAGGAATTTAATGTATTCTTTGGCAACATACTAAGACGCTTTTGTTGATTAGGTTGAGTTACCTTCACGTTAAATGCAGTTAAATTATTTTCCGTTAAATTATAAGACAGAAAGTACCGGTAACAGAAGAAGGAAACCACTAAATTTCTAAGAAATATTGGTAGGTAATAAACTAATGAATCTTTCACACACATATACATGTATCAGGGGTGTAGCCAAGGGAGGGGCATCGGGGCCAGGCTCCCCCAATGGTTTCCTGCCCCCCAAATGACCAACTTTTAAAACATCATAGTAAAATTATCTCGCTTCATTCATTTAAAAGTAACAAAGTTTATTGACAATTAATAATTTATGGTAACATAGTATGGATAAATATTGCTTTTCCCATACCGATCGAAAAATAGTATAGTATTTCTTCCTTATTACGATCGAAAAATAGGATACTTTTTTGTGACAGCAGATTATACAATTTACTGCGATTTATATTTGACAGTTTGAAGACAAACGTTTTAACAAGGTACTACAAATACAGCCATAAAACAAAGGTACTAAACTGATTTGTAAGTACAGTATATTTTTATATGCTTTAACAAGTGTTTTAAAAGACATAGAGGATGGAAAATTTGGTGAGAAACAATGCTTTTATTCAATTTAGATTTCATTCGCTCTCTCTTGTATTTCTACTCAGTGTAATAAAATAATTATGTTTTTCTTAGTCACGAATAATAAATAAATATTTTTGTCAGGAAACCGTAAAAAAATTAAGTGAAATTTCAAAGAAAATCAATCTTGTGTAGATAGGTCCTGTATACAAGGTCTTAAATTTAAATATAAAGGTAACCAAGAAAAGTTTTGTTGCTTTTTCACCCACCACTTTCGAACATCGATATATCACCTAATCTGAAAGATCAAAAATAGTCCCCATCAGGATTGACGACCTTCTGAAAACATTCTGGAAGACCATGGAATCCATCGCGGTAGAACTTGGTGGGCCGTGAAACGAAGAAAGTATCAGGCGCATTTTGGACTTTTACTAAGGATTTGAACTGGCGTCCTCTAAGGTGATTGTCCAAAGAATGGAACAGGTGATAATCGGACGGTGCAGCACCCGGGGAATATAGTGGTTGCAATATTGTTTCCCATCCAAGGCGGAAAATGGTGTCCTGAATCATCCTAACCACGTAGAACTTAGCGTTGTCCCGTAAACGAGGACACATTTGCAATTCAGAAGTGATGGCTCCAGAGTTTTGAGTTTTTGTTGAGCACAGCTCAACTGCTGGCACTACACAGTTGCATTGATACTCTGACCACCTGGTAGCAGTTCTCGATACACGATGCACCAAACACACAGAAGGACCTTGTTCTAGTACAGTGCTGGTTTAGGCTATTTTGAAATCGGTTCATGGGATGCTAACCAATGATGACGGCGCCGTGGAGCTTCGTATAGGACACACTTTTTATCACATGTCAACGCCCTGTCCAGAAATGGCTCCGAAACAGTAAATAAACACAGGCGATTGCCGCGTTGCCTTCTGGCCCGGAGTCAAAATATGTGAGACCCATCGACTTAACTTGTAGTGCTTCACAAGTTGATGGATGTGCTGCCGAATGGTTTCTCCAGACACTGAATTGTAGTCCCAGTTCCTCTTGGTACATGTGTTGGTCTTCTGGTACGTGGTTTTTTCGGGAGTTTCGTCATCGTTGAACTTGTTAAACCATTGCTGCCATGTCCGCGTCGTCACGATACCCTCACCAAAGGCCTGGCATATCTTCTGTCCCGCTACAGCGGCGTTTGACCTCCATTTGAACTCGTTCAGCATGCATGCTCTTATGATGCTCTGTGGATGTCCCATGTTCCCTCTGTCTTTACGTAAGTTCACAGTGTGTCTGAATTGCCACAACCAGGAAGTATGTTGGATATACCCACACCAACAACTGACGTTCGCCTTATCTCCACTCGCATTCAACTCACGGTGTGAGGTTCAATTGAACACAACCTCCACGAAAAGGGATAGAACTTTCTTGGTTACCTTTATAGTTATGCACAAAAGTATAGCGTTTTGTCCCGGGCAGTAGTTCTTGATTAAGCATAATAAAAACTATCTTGAATATAATTTATGGATAATAATAATAAGAAGAAGAAGAAGCTAAAATAGTGTTTTTAGTTTTCCAGAAGAAAACCAAAATTTTCCTTTCTTTCAGGCCTCAAAAACACTAGCACCAACACTTTTTTTGACTTTGTACATTGTAGCTGCCCCCCCCCCTACACAAACCTGCTGGCTACACCCCTGACATGTATATACATAAGCCTATAAAATAGGATAATATTTTAAAAATTTACTCAGTTACTAGTCCTCCTGTGCTGCTGAAGAAATCTCGTCGAGTGACCTTTCTGTAATGGTCAAAGGCAAAAAGTCCTTCTCTGATTGGCCACGGACCTTCATTACGGTAAACTTTTGCAATATCGTCGGGATCAAATACATACAGCATGTTGCGGTTACCAGGTAAGCCACTTAATTTACAAATCCTACCATATTTCTTGTTCAATGACCTCTGCATTTCATAAAAATTACCTCCAGAAAATTCACCTATAATTTGAAAATATAAATTAGATTTCTAAGAAGTATTAACTATTACATACCCATCCCATTTTACTAAGTAAGTACAGAGTAGACTATCTTGAAACACTCTTCCAACTTTTAAAATGATATAACACATTGAAATTACGTATTATTCATATATCAATAGGGATGCATTATTTGACATATTTCATAAAACACCAGACTAATAGTGTTGTCAACTCAACATGAAATTGTGTTTTCTCAATAGTTATTACATATTTCAAATTTAGATATTAAACGAAAATATGCAATACGACAAGTATTGTTCTATGTTATAAACTAAGGACACTACAGTTTCACAAACACCTAAAAAACAACTAAACTTTGAGGCATGTACAACAATAATAATGAAAATAAGGAGTTAGCAGTGTATGTTTACAGTTCATTAGTATCGAATACTATGAGTACGATACAAAATATTTCGAATAAATATTAACTTAGTTCCAAGGGATTCAAAACTCGATCTTTTCCGCAAAGGGACTTATTTGGATAATGTATTTAGATAAGTTTCACATCCAATGATATGGATCAAGTTTAAAAGACATAAAGTTCATAATGACCCTTATAAAAAAGTTGATATAAAGAAAACCTCTCTGACCAAAGCAACATACTTATTTATTAAGTTAACAGAAAATATGCAATCCATAATGTTTTCTTGTGTGTGGGCGAGGTGTACTCCACTTGGGATCCATAATTCTTACTTTGTCGATAATATGTTAGTAGTTAACTTATGTTCATTTTCAGTTACCCAACGACACATGATAATTGCACATGCGGATGAATGAACTGTATTAGTTAATGGAACCACAAGACCTTTCAAGTAGGTTAAATGGAATTTAGGTTGGTGACTTAACTTTTAGGTAAAAAATAAGTAACAATCTCAGGGAAAACGTACATATAAAAACAGAACCATGTTATCACACAATTAAGAATTTGATCGGCAGAAAAAGAATAGGCATCTGAAATAAAGTGAAGTTGTGTCGAAATCTGAAAATTGGAAAATAAAAATGGCAACTTTAGTGCTAGCAACAACTTGCCAAGAAAAAGAACAATAATTTTATGAATGATCTAAAAAAAAAGGATAAAGATTGCGATCTTGGATACGAATTTTAGTAATGATCCAAAAAAATGCATCAAAAGATTGCGATCTTGTCCAATAATTAGTTTCTAGATCATGACCAAAAACTTTTTGAATAACTTTAAATCGAGTTTTTGTATTTTAAACAGAATACGCACATCATACTGACTTAAGTGATAGTTTGAGTTTGGCTACACTGAATGTAGTTCTCCAGAAATAAGGCCTACAAGAAAATTTTTGATTGAAATAAATTGGATCTTTTCATTCATAAACTCACGAGGCCATATGTATGAAACTTGGTTTGAACACTGAAGTTGTAAATTTCATTTTCCAATTTTCGGATTTAAGGGTCTTCACTGCAGCGAAATTTGCAACTTTCGATAGATTCGGCATTTTTTGCGGGTTCTCTAAATAGCGGCACACCAAAAGCAGATAGAAGAATTGTGTTAAAGGTATCACATGCAAAATCGTATTATCTAGTTCACTACATTTCTGCTTTTCGAATATTTTTATTTGCTTTGAAGATATTACAGAAAAACTCTAGCGGTAGTTTAATTTCGCTGTAGTGAAGACCCTTAAATAGAACTTGGCATCGTTTCAGTGTACTTACACAGAAGCTCTCAATTCAATCAAAAATATTCTAAAGTATGGTTTGAACTATGGTTAACTTCAAAATGGATCTGTACGTAACATAGAAAGCGCTTTCAGTATGTTTGAGGCAAAAGTGTAAATGAGTCGTTCATTTCCAAAAGGTATCTTGTCCAAAAAGAAAATCGATTTTGAGATATTGACACCATTGGATGAAAGGTATGGATGGCTTTCATATGATATATATTTTATAGTTCAAAAAATGTATAGTTCATACTAATATATTTTATAGTTCAAATGAGGTAAATGTCATGTCGTCCAAGTCCAACAAACAAAAATGATGGAGGAAAAATCTTTATATTTATAGACACAAACTGCTTCTTGTTATTTAGACACACTGTAGTGTGTAAATAAAAGCAATTTCAAAGCAACTCTCGTCCACAAGTTACAACTGGATCCAGATAATTTAAAAATGTATTGTTTTCTCCTAACACAGTACGTTCTAAGGACAGTATGTTTATTCGTAACTATTGGTAACTCTTTTATTGTTGCTACTGTCTAAGTAAAACATATTTTCAACAATCAATTTCATTGTCACATCTACCCAAAAAGAAATTGGATCGTGTTTTGAGCTGTGCCTTCCAACGTGTTTTGTTCTTTTAACATGGTTGGTAAGATTGAAATTACACCCAGTTTTCTGTACGTATGATCTAATTCTGTGATGGATGAAGACCCACAGACCTCGTACGTAAAATATTCCACTAAAAAATCGTTAATGAGTAAGGGTTCTGTTGTAAGGGCAGATCCAGGTAAGATCAGGTGATATCAGATGATTGCTTCAACTACATTTTGGAACGGATTGGCAGGATACCAAGGTTTCAATTTTGTTCGAACAAATCATATGGCATTCTAAATGGTGCAGGCTTAGTTGGACAAACTCCCCTCCAAATCCAGAAGAAAAAAATCATCGAAATTCTGACGATCCTGATTTCCTTCAACATCTGCTTTAGGAAGTAATGCTTTTCTCGCCTTTGTTCCAGTGGGATTACGTCAAGGGAAAGGGGATACCAAATCTGTAAAGAATGCCCGGCGACCAAGACAACACTCAGAAATTTAGACTAGTACGCCCATTAAACACAAGTTAGCAGAGACCCAAAAGAATAAACAAGAAGGAAATGAAAATTAATAGAATCAAGTAGTGAAACACCATAAACGTCCGTGTGGAAAGAAAAGTATCAAGAAGAAGCCGATATGGAAAAGACAACTTTTAGAGTCGTCTGAGTGAGACATTGAGGATGGAGAAATTGTTTTGGATGATGTTGATTGGATGACATAGGCTTAGAACTGGGACAAGGCAGCGCTTTGACTGTAGAAGACATTAATGAACGTTCCAGAGTTTGTGGTCTTTTTAAAAAACAACAACAATGCATTGTGGTATCGATGTGTTTTGTGCGGTGAATGGAACCATGCAGAATGCACTGATGTTGATACAACCAACAATTATGTGTGCGATTATTGTAAAAGAAAATTTAAAAAAACTACGAGTACGAACACACAGAATATGGCGTGAATGGGTGTGCACGAAGTGAAGCGGCACGAGAAAATTAGAAGCGAATGTCAAAATCGTGACGAACACACAGAATGCGCCACTTCGTTTCGTGTCACGTAGCTTCGCTTCATATTTCCGTGTGTTTGTACGGCGTTAGCCTTCCCCTATTCATTTTCTTTCTATTTTACATATTGAAACTTTTATCACATTCAATGTGTACGTTTTTAAACTAACATATAACTACATACACACTTGAATTGCTGAACCATTTATTACTGCGCACCATTGCCCTACCCTTTGCGTATCATTATCCCAATGGTTGGAAAATTGTGCGCAAGTGCAGATTTGCATTAGATGTTGCATTACTCATGTACACTTAGTGTTCTTTCACTTTTAATTGTTTCATTCAGAAGCATAAAGGAAGGAGAATAATTAAGCTAAATTTTATGTTTTCTCAAGTAATACTTTTCCAATTATAGCAAAAATTGCTTAGGTGCGCACAATTTCCCCACTCACCTATACAACGAAATTATGGTTTAAACACACGTAATCATCTTTAGAAAGTCTTGTTTACGAGACGCAAACACGCTTTGTTCATGAGATTGCTTTAAAGTTCAGTTTAGTTTCATGAAGTTATATGAAGAATTGTCGTTTGCTTTTAATAATATTATCTCTTGCTTTGAAGAATGTTTCAAATCCGTCATTATTTATTCATAAGTCGTTCTATTTCAGTCATCACAACAATAGTTTCTTTTTAGCTACTACTTTTATCAGGTTTCCGTTATAACAAACTATTCGTGACATTAGATCATTATATCACTTTGTCTCCGAAGCGCTTATCTCCTTGATAAATTGGCTTCGTATAGTTCCAAAAGGTATCTTGTCCTTCAAACAGTTCCATTGACTTCATTCAAACTATTGCTTAGAACTTGTTCAAATTTTTAGCCCCTGATCAATAACTGTACAAAAAATAGCACATATTAGTGAAAATTTGACTCTGCAGAACTTTTCCTTTTTCGATTTCTGGAAAATTTTGCTTGGTGGACAAGATGCCGTTTGGAAATAGACGACGCAAATGAACAATGCAAATAAAAATGTTATTTTGTCTTGCCTCTCTAATTTCATATATTTGGATGAGGACATTTAGAGTTTCGGAATTCGAAAGAATCCCAAGCTCTATTGAAATCCGGAAATCGGAAAATGAAATTTGCAACTTCAGTGTTGAAAACTGCTTGCCAAGCAAAAGCTTTATGAAGTGATAATGTGTAGAACTTATTCTCAGCCTAGATAAGTTGTTGCTGAGCACGAGCAAGTTAAATGCATTAGTCAATATTTCATTTACAGAAAATATACACGAATAGTTTATGTAGAACGGTTCTCGCTCGAAAATGTAAAGTACTTACCAATCACAGGTAAAAACTTATATATTGTCCCTATGACAGGAAAAGATTTAGGTCCTGGGATGTTTTCAAAATCTTTCGCATATTGCAGTTCTTCTGTCTCATCTGCTGTTACAGGAGGCATAGTTGACTTTTGACGAATACCATTCATACCTTTTCTACCAAAGTGAGTTCTCACTTGGGCGTTAAGTAGACGCAATAAGTAATTCATATCTTCTGAAAATAAAATAAATGTTTTCTTAGTACTGTAAATTAGAAGTGATTACCAATAATTGAGAAGAAGACAGGCACTCTTAGACCTAATCTATGACTATCTCGTCTATGTGCAATTTTGTTCATTTGCACTTGCACATAAACAACTAGATTCTCATACATTTTTTTCTAAATTCGAGTAGGAAAACTACACCCAAGTAACGAAAACTTTGTAATAATATATACCTTTAAGTAATATGATACTTTACATATATTGATAGCCACACTAGGAAAAAAAACTTTTCCTGGCGACCACAATGTTTTATTACGAAATTAGATTGATAACTTCGAATCTATTTTCGTAATAAGACATGTCACGAATGCAAATTTTTCTACAAGATGGAGGGTCAGTCGTCTGCGCACCACAAGGCTCCCAAGGTGTATGTGTCATATTTGGATCATAACACAAAGCACCACGCTTATGACTAGCATGAGTAAAACTCAATTCTTATGGTAGTTGATGCATTAAGTTTAGTTACTATAGAAACAAAGTCGCAAATATATGGACAGGAAGAAGGGTAACTTTGTAGGCTAGAATTCAAGTTACAGTAATTAAGTTATTTCGTTTTCTAGACATGTGGAAAGTAGGGCATCTAATCACGCTACAAACTTTTCCACACTCAAATATTTCCATATTCCCAAGAAGCTTGTAGAGGGATCGGTCATATTTGTGAATGTATGATCATTAATCTATGCTTATTGGAAAGAAAACATGATGTTTGTGACCAGTGATGGAAATTTTTCGGAAAATTTTCCGATTCATAAAAATATACTCCACTTATTCCTACATCGTTGTTGAGCCGTGATGTGAGGTGGAAAATTTTCTTCTATATTTTTTCGGAAAATTTTCCGTTCTTAACAAATATCAGTGATCAAGTAACATTTCCTCAGTATTCATAAAATTGATTGAAATCACGTATAGAAATGTTAAAAAGTAAAAGATCGTTTAAAGAATCTGAAAATTTTCATGGCTCAGACAATTTTCAGTACTATGTAGGAACAAGTTAAACAATTTCTCATGAATCGAAATATTTTCTGTCTTTCATGGAAAAATTGAAGAACTCTTTATGAGTCGGAAAATTTTCATCTTTTTCAAGCGAAAAGTAAAACAACTTTTTGTGAATCAGAAAGCTTTATTGCTCTGTAGAAACAAGTGAAAGGAATTTTCGTGAATCGGAAAATTTTCATCACGATGTAGAAACAAGTGGAGAAAACTTTTCATAAGTCAGCCAATTTTGGGTATTATGTATAGTGATGTTAGGTGGAAAATTTTCCACTACATTTAACTGCACGTTTAGCTAAAAATTCAATTCCTGCAAAGGAAAGTTAGACAGCAACAAATTATCTTTTTCCAATTAGCTTTCCAATTAGGAAATCAGAAAATTTTCTAATATTTCAAGTTGGGAAGTAAAAATATACAGTGGTTCTCTCTCTCTCTCTCTCTCTCTCTCCCTCTCTCTCTCTCTGTTTGTATGTGTATGTAAAGTGTAGGGAACAGACATCGATTTCGTAGAAAACAAATATCCCATTAAAATATTTAAAATGTAACAAGAAATTTAAAAGAAACCTTTGTGAATTTATCAATTTCAGAAGCAGA